>NC_053025.1:392246318-392477194 GCF_003073215.2 Triticum urartu
ATGAAAAAAGACATACGACCTATCACCATGCAAACAATCACCTGGACATATAGTAATCAGTATACAAAAAATGTTTTTGAATTTGATTTTTTTCCTGAATTCAGATCATTTTCACAAATGCAAAAATATACTCAGGAATTCAAAAATTGTTCACGGATTTGAAAAAAATCATGAATTCAAAAAATCTTCATATATTTTTAAAAGTCTGCGGATTCATAAACTATTTGTGGATTCAAAAAAATATCACAAATGAAAAAAATTGCGTCTTTGAAAATGTCTGTGAATTAAAAAAATGTTAACGAATTTGAAAAAATGTTCACGAATTCAAAAGTTGCTCGCTGATTTGAAAAAATGTTCATGAATTCGAAAAAATGGCCATGAATTAAAAAATATAAATTCAAGAAAGTGTTTGCGAATTAAAAAATTGCTTGTGTATTAAAAAAAACGTTTGTGAATCAAAAAAATGTTCATAAATTCTAAAAAACGTTGCTCGAATTCAAAATTTGTTTGCAAATAAATAAAATTTCACGAATTCAAAAAATCATGAATAAAAAATGTTCACAAAATGAAAAATATATTTGCGAATAAAAATATTCACGGATTTGGAAAAATTTATTGAATTTTACAAATGTTCGCAAATATAAAAATTGTTCATAATTATATGATTTTTTTTACTACTTTGGAAAAAATCAGGAATTTATAAATATTCACAAATTAGAAAAAACATCAAGAATTAAAATGTAAAAATAGAAAAGGAAAAATGGAGAAGGAAAATCAAAAACAAAAATAATAGAAAAGGGATGAAAATGAAAAAACAAAGGAAAGAAGAAACTAAATAACTGATTGAAAACTAGAAAACCCGGGGAACAAACAGTTTTTGTCCGTGGAATGTTACAACGAATGTTGGCCCTTTTACCTTAATTTGGTCACGCCTCCCAGTTTAGCACGAACCCAACCGTGCCTCATTGGCTAGCAGTCCTGCACTTCACCCAACGGACCCACGACGGATGCCTCGAATCCCCCCCTTTTCACCTCTTTTCTCTGGTCCCATACATGCGATTGTTTGCCCACTATGTTAACGAAGAACATAGAACTCTTAAAGTTTGGCAAACCCTATTTGGCGCTGCAGGCGCCAATGCAATTTTGTAAACGGGCGCCTGCAGCAGTCCAAGCTTGGCCGGCCCATTCTGTTTTTTCTTGTTTTGCAGCAACATTAAAAAGTTGAGAACACTTGGATTCGAACACAGGCCGGACTCGTTACGGTCGCGAGCTCTAACCACCACGCCACGCCAACTCACATATTGTGTGTGCTAAGTTCATTCGCTTCTTGATCTTCTTTCGTTTCTTCTGGTTCGCGAAAGCCCGGTTTTGGGAAGCTTCCGGAAGCAGCTCAAACCATTTTTTCCCGGTTTGCGGTTTAGTTTACGCACTGTTTTATTCGGTTTTTCTTCTTTTTGTTTTTTTAATGTGTGATTTTTTTAAAGAATTTTGTGCTTTTTAAAAATCGACGAACTTTTTTCAGATTCGATGAACGAATTTTCAAATTCTATGAACTTTTTCAGATTACATGAACTTTTTCAAATTCGGTGAACTTTTTTTAAATTTGATGAACTTTTTCAAAACCGACGAGCTTTTTAAAATTTGATGAACTTTTTTTAAAATCAATGAACTTTTTTCAAATTCAATGAACTTTTTTCAAAATTGATAAACTTTTTTCGAAAACCAATGAACTTTTTTTCATTAAAAAATCAACTTTAAAAAAAGAATCGTTAAAAAATCCATGTAGTATTGCGTAATAAATAGTGTGTCTGTTATAGTTCTTAAATGTTTCGGATTGCTATCAACCACTAGTGTTTAGGTGGCGTAGTGGCTAGCTGAAACAATCCTGCAATATTGCGGTGCCAGTTCGATTCCTGCTAAGGTTGCAAGAAAAGCTCGAGGCTCATGAGCCGCTCAAGATCAACTCGTTTTTTGGCTCGACTCAAGATCAACTCGAAAAGAAACGAGCTGAGTTTGAACACTTTATGTAACTCAACCGAGAAATGAGCCGATCTTGAGCAAACATTGGCTCGCTTGATTTTAGCTCGATAGCTCGATATAATACCATTATGTTAAATGATCATTGCCATATTTAAATGGAAATAAGATAATTTGTTACCATAGACGCTATCCATGATTTTTCTCCATCTTATTTATCAGTAAACATGGAAACTTAATTAAGTGCAGAGAAGATTTAGGTCTAATTATGATACGTGGTCGACTATGTGTTAAATACCCTGTTGTTTTTGGCAAAATTTCTCAGCATATGCACCTTCGTTTTCTTGTTTTTCGCCCATAAAGACCACCATCTATTGCTATTTCACCCAAGAGACCAAGGTGAGCTCTCCCAAACATGGTGAGATTGTCGTACAAAGTTGTGTCGCGTTGTACCCTTATCTGGTTGGAATAATCACCATAGATTTATAATTTTTACCGTTTCATTTAGCTTGAAACTAGCTCGAGATCGTTACAAGCTAAGCATGAGTCATATTCTACAGATCGATCTTGAGCTTCACTTAGTTTGAGCTCGCTCGAATTTTAATATGAGTTGAGCTAAACCAACTCCAACTCGCTTGAATTCGACTCGTTTGCAGCCCTAGACATAGCTTTGTGCGCCCGTGGGCCGGCCCACTAGGCGTTGCTGTAGGCGCCGGTTCGCTTCAGCGGTGCCGAATAGGACCTCCCGATCTGAGGTCCCCATCTCCCAGCTCCAAAATGACAGCTGGAGGCGAGCAGACCAAAATTTTCCATCTGTGATGGTTGGTGCTGCAGTTTTAAATGAGAAAACCCTACATCAGAGACAAGGGACTTTTTATTTATATTTAGACAAACCAGAGACTGGGCTATCACCAGACCAACAAAATCAATGCTCTTTCTGGTGGAGGGATTGCTTCAAGTTAATCTCTAAATACAAGGAACATGCTATCTGTTTGCCTGCTTCTGGACACTCCATTCTAACTTGGACTGATTCCTGGAATGGACCTCCATTAGCCAATGCATGGCCCCAATTGTTTTCCTTTATTAAGACCCCTGCAATGTCTTTGCATAAGACTATTCAAACTCAGGATCTACCCTCCTTATTTCATCCACCTCTCTGAAGAGGCTTTTCTATAATTTCAGGACATGCATCAGCTCTTTCACTCTATGGTCACAGTTGAAGCTAAAGATGTCTAGCGATTACCTAATGGAGTTCAGATATTCAAAGTTAGTACAATGTATAAAATTCGGATGGGGCAACACCAAACGATACCTATTACACACGGGCTCTGGAAGGTCTACAGTCAACTCAAGCACATGTTTTTTTGGTTTTTGATAATGAACAGACTAAACACAAGAGGTCTTTTGCTAAGGAAGAGCTATTTTTTGGAGGATTATACTTGTGTCATGTGCAATGATTTTTTTTCTGAAAACTAGGGATCGTCTCTTCTTTCACTACACGTTTGCTCAACGCTGCTGGAAATATATCTGTCCAACTTGGTCTCCGATGAACAATGATATTCAAGCACAAATCCTAAACTGTGTGATTGCCTACATCTACCATTCGCAATGTATACTATTATTCGTGTCTCATGGGCAATCTGGAACACTAGAAATGATTTCATCTTCAACAATATCACTCCAAGTTTGTATGCCTGCAGGAAAGACTCAAGAAGAAGCTTAAGTTGCTTCTCCATAAAGCACATAGGAAGGCCTTTGCAGCCTTGCCTCAATGGATGGAGGCCTTCAGATGATGGTTCACGCAGTGTATATTTGTATAGCTCTCTCCATCATGCCTTGCATGAGCGTGTTGTTGTAACCCCTTTGTATAGTTGTTTGTTTTTCCTTTCTTTTCTTTTTTTTTGTTTGGCACTTTAAGATTTGTATTCTATTTAAAAAATAAAAATAAAAATGCGAAGCACAGTCCTTCTGTTTCCCTAAAAAAAGAGACAAAGGACTTTTTTTGAGAAACCCAGAGACAGGGGATTTTTTTTGTTGAGGATCTCAGGCAGGGCAGGAGGTCCTATACGACGCATTCTGCGTCAAAGTGTCGGGCGTTCGCACAGGGGGGGGTTCGCTAGTGGGCTGTTTGGGCCGCGTTTCTCTGTTTCTCTGTTGGGCGCGCGTTTTGAAAACCGTTTGTACTGTTTCGCGGACGCCTGCTTTCTCTGTTTCGCGCGTGTTTGTTTCTCTGTTTCTTTTCTTGTACTGTTTCTCTCTGTTGCTTCTGCTGTTTCTTTGTCAAAGGAAGAACAGTTCCAGTAAAAGAGAAAAATAATGACAACTTATTTTGCAAACTTATTTTCCAACAAACATAACTGTTTCTTTGTCAAAGGAAGAACAGTTCCAATAAACTTGACAAACAGTAGTAAAAGAAGAGTTCGAAATGTGCAACAAAGAATCAGTATAAGAAAAAAACATACAGAAAAATGCATGGAAAAAATAATACAAATATTTGAGCTTCTTTGCAAACTTATTTTGCAGATTTAAGCCTTATTAAAAATTGAACGTAATGCAAGAAAATATAACTAGGGAACCATGTTAAACAAAAAGCAGATTAGTTTCCTCATGGAACTGTTCCTTTGAGTTGAAAAAAATTCTTGCATTGGGACCCTTGGGAATTAAAAAGGGAAATGTGTTTCCCAATGAAATTGGTTGCTCGTTTACAAAAATGTTTCAGCTGTTTTCAGACATTGTTTACACCCAAATTTCTTGGAAAGAAACTATCACTAGACCATTAAGAGAAAAAAAAGATAACTCTATCGTTAAGGAAACATTTTTCGCATCGAAGTATTCCTTTGAGTTCAATCTTGCAGTGCAACTTCCCTTGATGGTGACAGTATTAATGAGACCCTTGAGAATAGAAAGAAGAAATATGTTAATTGGAAACACAGGTGCAGAACATTTCATCATTGAGATTCTTTTTGCTTGAACCTTTTAGACTAACTAATAAGATTAATGAGACCTTTCAGAATAGAAAGAATAAGGATGCTAATTGAATTTACATCTTGATTTGAGAAGTTACCTGAGGTTACTGTCATGTGCAGAACAAGTAAAAAATGGCGTTCCAAGCTTCACTTCAATATGCGGAAACCCTGTTGAAACATACACGTGATTAGAAGAAAAGAAGAACAGGCTCTAAGAAATTGAGAAACAACAGGCTCTAAGAAAAAAACAACTCTTTTATGTCATTGGGAAACAAAATAAAAAAAGAACTTACATGTCTCTGCAGGAAAGAAGTTACTAATGGGAGCTGAATTTCATTGTGCTTGCAAGTTACAATCTCGAAAAGGAATTTTTGACGTTGAGCATGTAAATCCTCCTACAGTATTTTAGAAAAAGTTGTTGTTTCGTTCCTGATATGTTACAAGTAATGACCAAAAAAGGAAAGATATGACTATTACTTACATTAGAGAAACCTTCCAAACCGAGACCTTTGTACTTGCTAACATACTAAAGAAGGAAAATTCCTGAGTCATACCTGTCAAAGAAAAAAATTGAAAAAAATCAGTTACATACTTAGTATGAAAATTATTGTGAATTTAAATTACTTTTAATCTGCTTTTTTGGAGAAAGAACCAAAAAGTTGCTGGTGGCTGGTTTAAATCTTGTAAAATGGGAGATTTTCATGGAGAACCCACCTGAAATTGACCTTGGGAGCTGGTACAAATCTTGATTCGAAATTTCGTATGCTAAAAGAACTAGAATTTCCGTATGTAGCAGCAAACAAAACCTTGAAGTTGTGGATAACAGCACTAATTGTTGGTAGAAATGAATCACCACTGTAGTATGGGTTCATGATATCAAAAAATTTGGCTCTGAAGTTAGCAATGATTAAAATCCATTGTTTTTCCTTGAATACGGGCATTTTTACCTAAGGAATTGTGCAAAGTTACAATCTATTAGTGTAACTCTTTAAAGAAGGAAAAACTATAAGAGTAGTTTGTACAAAAGAACTTGTCTTACCAAGGAAGCATTCAATAAACTGAAGCCAACATTACTTTCCTGTAAGATTAGTTGGTTTGCAGGATCTGAATGATTTAGCATTGGGTTCGTTAGCTTCTCCTGCATGTTTGTTTCCAAAAAAACATTGATAGTTAAGAAAATGAAATATCAATGATGTGAAAGCGATAACTGAGGAGACGAATTCAAAATATAGGCTGACCATGTCGTCAATGCTAAGTATGTGCTCCAGTATTTCGCTGTTTCGCATGAGGCCTTTTCTTCCTCAGTCCAACTGGTCTTTGTTCTTTAGTTTTGAAAAACACCCAACAACCCGAGGGTTTATCCAGCCACCAGGCTTGAATGATGGAGTTATAGTTTTCTGATCCACCCAAACTCCTTCAATCTCAAATATCCTTTGGCTGTTCATGGCATGAGAAAATCATGAAGAAAAGTGAAAAATAAATCATGAGAAAACAGTATGGATCGCATATGAGAACTATTTTATGTTCAAATTATGTGAGACATGTCACATAAAAATTCATATGATTTTTGTACATACCTGTAAGTTAATTTGGGTAGAAGTCCAACCAATGTTTGGTAGAAATCATTCTCAATTTCGTCGGAAAAGATGACCTGGTTGCCAGCCTTTTTTGGTTCTTGAATTACTAGTGTCGCAGATTTGAAAGAATTGTTCACTCGTTGTTGCCAAGTTGAAGTTTCTGCTTTTGAAAACTTACTGGAATGTGCTTCATGTTGTTCAAGTGCTTGAAGTAGCAATGGATCTTCAATAGGTGTGGCAATATTGGTTGGGTAGAGTTTCGGTGATAGGAAGTCCATTACCCTTATTGGGCTCTGAGTTCCAGGGATATTCGGGTTTGCATGAGTATTGCAATGCATGCTATACTGATTTTCTGGCAGGCTGAACTCATTAGAGGCACGAGATACAAATGGAACATTCTGAACTATGTCAATTGAATTGGTAATTGCATCAAATGAAGGGGAACCCGCGCCTTCATATTGAGTGCCTGTACCAGCCTCTCCATTTGAATTACCATGCATTGTATTGTTGAAAGTTTTGTGAGCTGCAAGTAAATTTTCGTCAACCAATGAGCCTTTATCCAGTTCAGCATCCATGAAATCTGGTTGAAAAAAAGTGAAGACAACATTAAGAATAAGAAATGTTAGCAGCCCAGTTCATCTACATGTCTGAAAAAATTACTTTGGATAAAATGAAATTTTGTAAGAGAAATGACCTTCCAAACGCTCTCCTGGTAATAAGAATCTGAACAATGGTAAGCAAAATTTTGTTTCTTGTACTCTTTGAATTGGGGGTTTTGATTCAGAGAAGTATCCTGCAGAAAAAAAGTTGTGATTATTTATTTCATGATCTATTTTGGTGCAAAGAAAAAAAGATACTTAGAAGAGCTATGAAAGAAAAACTTACGATGCAACAGAGCTAAAACATCAGTGGGAGGTGCTGTTCTCTGACTTGATGTCTTCACAAATAATTCCAGACAAACAAGCTCTTCGAAAGATGGTAGACTACCATTAAAAGGTAGAGAGAGATTAGAGCTTGTTATGTTCACAGACTGGGTGAAATCAAATGACCAATTCCTGAAGAATTTCATTGATGGTGACTTGTTCATTTTCATCAACAATTATTGGCACATCTAGCATTGGGAAATTTGCAAGTGATTCTATAGCCAAGAATTGTTCAGTTTTGGGGACTTTGAAAGTATTCTCTGAAACTGTTGATTTAAATTGGAGGTTTGGGCTGTTGGAAGATGTCAAGGTCTTGATGAATGAACAATGCATATCATCTACATAGGTCTTCAGTGTAGATGCTGAGTTCCGAATGATATTCATGTAGAATTTTTGAGCTTGCATTTGAAGAATTATCTTGTCCTGTTAAAATGAGGGAGCATGTCTTGTTAATCAAACTATGGAAAAAATGAGAATGTCAGTTTATTGTTGCTAAGAAAACAGATGAAAACCAGCAAGATAACTTACTTGTGTCAGACTAATATCTGTGAATTTGGATTCAATATACTGTGATATCTCTTCAGGTAGTTCAATGTAAACTGAATCATTGAATGGAGTAGAGGAGATGTGCTTTATCTGTTGAGTAAGAAGAGGGTGTTTAATATATATATATAATGTTTCACTGCACTTTGAAGAAGAACTAGAACTACAAAATCAAAATTGAAGACAGTGAATAGAACTATGTAATGTGCAATAGTAAAATCTATGAACAACAAGGCCATATACCGATAGTCTGCCATATTCGTTAGTTTCGCCATGGAGTGCATCTAGAGCCATGTATGAATTCAGCATGGTTGCTGACCAAATTGGTAGTCTTGGTTCAATGGTTGGCAACTTGAACTCAGTTATTATGAGGAACTCGAAATAGGAAATCTGACATTGAAGAAAAAATTCAAACAGATTGGGTTAAAATGAAAAGTGTTAATCAGAGACATAGAAAAATTGAATGGTACATAGAAAAAGAAAAGTTAAAGAAATTTTGTCATGGGAAATATGCTTACCACCATAAGTAATTTGCTTCCTCTAGTAATGAACTTTTTGGTGCTTGAGTTGTTTAGTTTTGCTTTCTTTATTGAGTAAACCATGTAGCTCAAACATAGCAGACACCAATCATATTGGGAAATACTATCTACGTCAACTATTGCGTTGTAGACAAACTTGGTAACAACTCCACTTGAATTAGGAGCAATAAACAGTGAGAGTAGTATGAGAATGAAGATTCGGCAGTACTTGTCTTTAGGAAGATCATCATTGATAATTGAGAAAAGGTACTCAATAGTGGGTGCAGTTGTTCCTAACTCATGCTTGATGAATTCATATGTTGCTTCTGATGGTTTCGTGATGACAGGAACTCCACCAATTGGTATGCCAAAAATCTTGTGAACAGTTGTAGTTGTAATTGGGAATTTGAATCCATTTGGCATTTCAATGGAGCAAGAAGTTGTGTTGAAATGGTTTGCAAGCCAAAAGTAAATGGAGTCAATATTGGACATGCTGGTTATTTGTAGGAATGTTGGAAAACCCATTCTACGTACACACTGTTTGTGACTGTCAGTCATTTCAGATGCAAGCTTGATAAATGATTCAACATGCTCAAATTGATTGCACTGCATGAAAAAAATAAAGGAAGAAATGGAAATATTAGATGTTTTTTTCATTTGGGAAAAGAATGGTATAGAGCATAAGTCCATTACCTTGGATCTCTTCTAAGCTTTGTTTGCATGTACAATCTCTTCTGCTTCTCTTTTCTTTGTACATCCTTGTTCCATCTACAGTGAATACAGTATTATTAATTGTTCTAATGAAAGTAACCGAAAGTAATTCAAAGTGTGAGAACATGGCAGTTGGTTCGCTATGGAATGAACACTAACAGTATTCATGCTAATTTCTAAATCTGCATTCATTGTGAGCATTGTGTTGAGCTAGTAACAAACAGGAGCTCATCAAGCACTGTTGGTAGAATTAGGATTACTGAAAATATCTTGTAATACGCACTTTTTATAGTACTTCTAGGAATTAGTGTAAATCAGTAGGGAAAACATGTGAATTGCCATGAACATAGCCGCGGAGTAGAAAAATCGGCATGACCAAAACAGAGACATTGAGTAACGGCTCCTACAAAAGTGTACAGCCCAACCGAGACAACAATATTTCAACAAGGCTGCTAGTACTGGCATGTACTAATTTCCCTATATGGCTGCTGAAAATTTCATGGAATGCAATTCCACATATATATGTGGTGGAAGATGATGCAGAACCACATGTTGCATTACATGGCTTGCTGCAAAAAAACTAACCCCTAACTTCTTGTTCATGAAATGCAACATGGCTACTATTAGAGATGCAGTTAGATAACCAAATTATAGATGTAACTTGTACGTGGAATTAAACACGAAAAAAATTTGTGATGAAAATTGTTCCATGCCCTAGTACAGAAACTCAATTAGGCCATGGAGTAGGTATGAATTAAACTAACACTAGTCCATCAGAACACGTCGTCCCAGCTAAAAAACTTCCAATCCTTGGAAGAAGATGTAAATCACGATGATGCTTCCGCACGTTTAAAAAAAAGAAAAATATGCACATATGAAGACATTCGAGGTGAGTAGAACCTAGGGAGGTCGGAATGGAGAAGGGATCGAACCTTTTGTTTAGAGCCTATTCAACACAACGGAGAAATTCCGGTGAAAAGGAGGATTCAGATCTGAGGAGAGGCGATGACGAGCAGAGGGGAGGGGGGAGAACAGAGAAGCGAAATGGGGAAAGTGTTGTAAGTGGACGGTCTCACTTGTCTGTTGCTGAACAGAAAATACACGAGGAAAAAAACAGGCTCCGACCAGATAAGACCTGGGCGGTACCTGGCTCGATCTACTCCACCAATCTGTGGACAAGACAGGCGGCGGCAGGGTAGCAGCGGCGCCGCCAGGGCACCTCCATCTTGTTTCCACCGGCGGCGCTCCTCGAGCGCAGAGGTAATACCTCGCTCCCTCTTCTTGATCTACTTCCTTTCCTTTCCTTAATTCTATTGTGCATTGAAGAAAGATTGGTTGGGGGAAAATGCGGAAGAAGTGGAAGAAAATTTAGTTGTAGTTCTAGGAGACTAAGAGGTAGAATTGGCCAGTTAGTTGTTGTTGATCTGGTGAACAAATACCTAGTTTAAGGTTTAGCTAAAATTGGGGAGTTGTTGAACGTTGGCCAGTTAGTTGTTGTTGATCTGGCGAACAAATACCTAGTTTAATGCTGTGAATAATTTCCTGTGGTCTGATTTGCACTTGTTGTTAGAATTAGAGATAGATGTAGCTTTGGAGTTCGATGAACAGTAATTGGGTTCACGTTTTCTGTTATGCTTTTGCTGTCACCCGTTTCATTTTACTTCGCATACTGTCTTGTTTGTTTAAAAAAAGTAACAGATGATTCTGAATTATGGTTGCAGCCTACGGTACATCGAGATGGAAGGTGAAAGTAGTTTTGCTAACCAGCAAGTAATGAGTAAGAAGAAAGAGATTACTAAGAAGGTTAGCATCTACATTTCTTGTTTATAAAAAGTACAAGTTGAGTGTGTTATTTTAAAACTGAATAAAAAAGAGAAAATGTGTGATGTTTTCTTGTGGATGCAGAAGCAAACTTATAAAAGAACTGGATCCAATGGAAAAGAAGTGAAGCAGAGAAGGAACAACAATGATGACAAGCTGCTCGAACCTACAGCGGGCAAATGTGCTGCAGAATCTACAACTGTGGTAGGTCACTGTCCTTGATTCAGTCATCGCTTCACGTAGGATTTCAGTTAGGATGAAAAGATCATTTAAATTCCTTTCACTTTTCTCTTAGGGATGTCCTTTGATGGAAGAATTTGATCAGTTTGTTCAATATCAAAGTTTGAGGAAAGAAACTGAGGTTGGTTGTTTGGCATGTGTGATTTCAAAATGCATTTCTTCTTATAAAGTGATATGAACTAACAAATTTTAACACACAAAAATGGTTTCCAGGAACTGATTGAGAGCCAAGAAGCTGAAATAGGGTTCAATTTATTTGGGGCATTGACAAAGAAATAGAAGAAGCTGCATCAAACATCATCACGGAACATTTGCGGATGTCAAATAACAATGAACAGACTGTAAGTACTTACAAAACTGGGTAGTGCAAATATAATTCTAGCATATATTTTTCTCAATCATAAATTGTGGCAAGATCTTGACTACAGTTGTAGTGTTTAACAGAAAGTATATTTTCATTGTTTTTGCCAGGCAATGGACATAAATGATGAGAACTACAATGTTACGGAATCATCTTCAGCAGTAGTGCTAAGTTTGAGCAAACAGGTCAGTGTGAGAAAAAAGGGAAAAGCTGCAAGTGATTGTGTTGGGAAATAAAGTAAATTGAGAAATGATATGGCTATTAACACATAAATAAATGTTTACATGACAGTGTTGGTGAGAACATGTGACGCCCCCGATTTAATCGTACACTAATCATACACGCAAACGTGTACGATTAAGATCAGGGACTCACGGGAAGATATCACAACACAACTCTACAAATAAAATAAGTCATACAAGCATCATATTACAAGCCAGGGGCCTCGAGGGCTCGAATACAAGAGCTTGATCATAGACGAGTCAGCGAAAGCAACAATATCTGAGTACAGACATAAGTTAAACAAGTTTGCCTTAAGAAGGCTAGCACAAACTGGGATACAGATCAAAAGAGGCGCAGGCCTCCTGCCTGGGATCCTCCTAAACTACTCCTGGTCGCCGTCAGCGGGCTGCACGTAGTAGTAGGCACCTCTCGAGTAGTAGTAGTCGTCATCGACAATGGCGTCTAGCTCCTGGGCTCCATCGTCTGGTCGCAGCAAACGGATATAGAAAAGGGAAAAGGGGGGAGAAAAGCAATCGTGAGTACTCATCCAAAGTACTCGCAAGCAAGGAGCTACACTACATATGTATGCATTGGTTTCAAATGGAAAAGGGGTATCATATGTGGACTGAACTGCAGAATGCCGGAATAAGGGAGGGATAGCTAGTCCTTATCGAAGACTACGCTTCTGGCCATCTCCATCTTGCAGCATGTAGAAGAGAGTAGATGGTAAGTTCACCAAGTATCATCGCATAGCATAATCCTAACCGATGATCCTCCCTTCGTCACCCTGTGAGAGAGCGATCACCGATTGTGTCTAGCATTTGGAAGGGTGTGTTTTATTAAGTATCTGTTTCTAGTTGTCATAAGGTCAAGGTACAACTCCGGGTCGTCCTTTTACCGAGGGACACGGCTATTCGAATAGATTAACTTCCCTGCAGGGGTGCACCACATTTCCCAACACGTTCGATCCCCTTTGTCCGGACACACTTTTCTGGGTCATACCCGGCCTCGGAAGATCAACACGTCGCAGCCCTACCTAGGCACAACAGAGAGGTCAGCACGCCAGTCTAAATCCTATGGCGCAGGGATCTGGGCCCATCGCCCATTGCACACCTGCACGTTGCGTACGCGGCCGGTGAGCAGACCTAGCAACCTCCATTACAAAGGAAGTTGCGTTACGTGGTCCAACCCGGCGCGCGCCGCTCGGTCGCTGACGTCACGAAGGCTTCGGCTGATACTACGACGTCGAGTGCCCATAACTGTCCCCGCATAGATGGTTAGTGCGTATAGGCCAGTAGCCAGACTCAGATCAAATACCAAGATATCGTTAAGCGTGTTATTCTGAAATAACCACGGACGCCGACCAGGGCCAGGCCCACCTCTCTCCTATGTGGTCTCAACCTGCCCTGTCGCTCCGCCACAAAGTAACCGTCGGGGGCCTTCGGGAACTCAGGCCCACCTCTATCGGGATGGAGCCACCTGCCCCTTCAGCCCCCAACATCGGAATCACTCGCGGGTACTCCTACGAGCCGACCCGACTTTAATCACCACAAGTATCATATATTATGTATAAGTATATACCCGTGACCACCTCCCAAGTGATCACGGCCCAATAGTATAGCATGGCAGACAGACAAGAATGTAGGGACACTGATGGTAAACTAGCATCCTATACTAAGCATTTAGGATTGCAGGTAAGGTATCAACAGCTGGAGCAACAATGACAGGCTATGCATCAACATAGGATTAACGGAAAGCTGTAACATGCTACACTACTCTAATGCAAGCAGTATAGAGGAGAGTAGGCGATATCTGGTGATCAAGGGGGGGCTTGCCTGGTTGCTCTGACAAGTAGGGGTCGTCAACACCGTAGTCGAACTGGGGGTCGCCGGCAGCCTCGGGGTCTATCGGAAAGAAGTAACGGAAGGGGAACACAATAAATAACAGAGCAATCAAAGCATCACAAATCGTAACATGGCAATACACGATGCTAGAGGTGATCTAACACAGTAGGAGGTGATACCGGCGAAGGTGGGAAACATCCAGGAAAATATCCCTGGTGTTTCTCGTTTTCGGACAGATGAATTGGAGGGGGAAAGTTGCGTGTTCGCTATGCTAGGGATGCGTGGCGGACGAACGGGCTGCGTATCCGGATTCGTCTTGTCGTTCTGAGCAACTTTCATGTACAAAGTTTTTCCATCCGAGCTACGGTTTATTCTATATTAATTGTAAAAGATTTGATTTAAATTTAGCATTTATTTAATTAATTTAACTCAACATTATCCAGAATAGTGTATGCTGATGTCATCGTGACGCAATGCTGAGGTCATCAGTCAACAGTGCGGTGGACTGGGTCAAAACTGACATGTGGGTCCAGTGGGACCCATGTGTCATTGACTGAACTAACTAAACAGAGTTGGTTTAATCTAATTAACCTAATTAGCGGGTGGGGCCTACTGGTCAGTGAGTGTTTAGTACTTTAATTAACTAACTAACTAATAGTTTGTTTATTTATTTTAATTCGTTTATTCATGCAGGACCCACATGTCATAAAAACAGGGTAAATTAAACAGTTTTAATTAAGTTAACAGATTAAGTGGGGGCCACATGTCATTGACCTTAGATATTTTTAAACATGATTTTAAATGAAATGGGTCCACATGTCATTTTTAGTTATTCAACTAAACTGTTTTATTAGGTTCTAATTAGGTGGTTTAAGGGAATGGTGAAACCGGGCGGGCCCACACGTTAGTGGATCAACCCAGTGTTAGAACGTGTGTGTGCGTGAGTTCAGCGGATGGCGGCGCGCGCGGAGCCGGCGGCTCCGGCAACCGAAAGGGCCAGCCTGTGTGTCAAACGGCCAAGCGCGATGCGCCGCGTTGAGCAGTGCCTTCGTCTGGAGCTAGGAGCGGCCGAAACAGCGCCGGGGCGACGGAAGGCGGCGACTACGGCGGAGCTAGCGTCAACCGGCACTGGAGGGTACAGGGAGGAGAGGGGAGAAGCCAGGCGGAGCCGGAGGCTCACATCGTTGCAGAGGAGGGCTCGGGGAGGCCGGATGGACCCTGACGATGAGGTCCGGCGGCCAGACGGGCCGACCGGAGCGAGGCAGAGCAGAGGCTTGTGGAGGCACGGCGCGGGGACGACAGAGAAGCTGCGGGGCGAAGGCGGCAGCCCTTGGGCGCGGGCATGCTCGCCGGGGCCACTGCGGACGCGACCGAGACGGCGAGGCGCCGGCACGGCAGTGGTGGCGGAGGTGGGCGCCGGTCGACGAGGCGATGGGGACGGCGTCGAGGGGGTTTCGGGCGGCGGTGGTCGGTGACAGGTGACGGGACACCGGCGAAGGGCACTGGGGTGAGGTGCCTGATCCGATCTGGATCGGGGGTGGGTGAGAGAGAGATCGGGGGTGGGGGGGTTGTGCGGTCGTGGGCTAGGGTTTCGGTGGGTGTTGGGGGGGTTAAGCAGGGGGCAGCAGGCCAGGCGGTTGGCCAGCTAGCTGGGCCGGTTGGCCCAGCGGGGTTTTCCCCCTTTTTTGGTTTTTGTTTATTTCCTTTTTCATTTATTTATTCTTTTTTTAGTTTATGATATTTTAGTTTCTTTAAAATACCAAGTTAGCACCTAAATTAGTATCACCAAAATAGGCCACTGCCTAACCTAGTTTGGACCCAAAATAAATTAGTTTATTACTTTTATACTTTCAAAAGCAATTAAATTATTATTTTAGCCATTGTTTTAATTAGTTTAGGGCTTTTAAACACTTTTTAAAAGGTTGGATCCACCACCAAAACTAGTTAGGGATTATTTGCCACATGATGAACATTTTAGTTTTAATATTTGAAAAGTTTTATTGTTTGCTTGTTTTTTTGAATTTGAATTTGAATCAGCTTCGAACTAACGCGAGATTAGCAACAGTAATCAAAGTGACGTGGCGTCATTAGCAGAGGGTTGATGTAGCTTAATTATTCGGGCGTCACAGAACATGTGCAGTGAACCTTTGACAACAACAAAAGAAGTGGAAAATATTTGCCGTGAGGTAAGATTCTGCATTTTTGGGAAAAGAATAAAAAAAAGACTTTCTAGATATTAACTTTGTTTTCTAAAGATTCTTATTCTGATGTCGAATAGTTTTGTTCCTTTCCTTTGCAGGTACTTTCTTTGGCTCAGAATTCTGACTGTGATTATGAAGGAAATTCTGAGAGCGAAGATTTTGATGAAGACACAATAGCTTGTACGGTGAATGAAGAGTATGTGTTCCCTACACCAGACGAAACATACAATGCTAGTACGCCAGAAGTTGGTAAAGTGTTCTCAACACTGGATGAAGCTTCCCGCTTTGTAAATGTTTATGCTCAGTTGAATGGTTTCGCAATGATAAAAGGAAGGAATTATAAGAACAGGAAGTTGTATTTCCAGTGCAACAAAAGTAGGAAAACACCAAGTGTCAACACTGGTTTGAGGAAAAGGAAGAGAAACATTGTTGAAGGGACAAATTGTCCAATGAGTATAACAGTGAAGTTGGTGGATGACAAGTGGCATATTGCATCAATGTCTCTCGAGCATAACCATGATCTAGTGAGGTCTCCATCACACACAAAAATTTTCTTAAGCCATAGAAACATGAATGAGGCAGAAATCATGTTGTCAAAACTGCTTCAAGAACACAGAGTGAAACCTAGAAGAATCATGAGCATATTCAGAAAGCTCTGTGGTGGGAAGCTGGGAAACATTACTTTTGATGTGAAGAAACTGGATAATTTGAAACAGGGAGAACGGGTGCGCGAAAAGGAGAACACAAATATTGAATGGGCATTGCAGTACATTGAGAAGCTACAGATTGTGTTGGGGAACGTAGTAATTTCAAAAAAATTCCTACGCACACGCAAGATCATGGTGATGCATAGCAATAAGAGGGGAGAGTGTTGTCCATGTACCCTCGTAGACCGAAAGCGGAAGCGTTAGCACAACATGGTTGATGTAGTCGTACGTCCTCACGATCCAACCGATCAAGTACCGAATGTACGGCACCTCCGAGTTCAGCACACGTTCAGCCCGATGACGTCCCTCGAACTCCGATCCAGCCGAGTGTTGAGGGAGAGTTTCGTCAGCACGACGGCGTGGTGATGATGATGATGTTCTACCGACGCAGGGCTTCGCCTAAGCACCGCTATAGTATTATCGAGGTGGACTATGGTGGAGGGGGCACCGCACACGGCTAAAAGATCAAACGATCGATTGTTGTATCTATGGGGTGCCCCCCTGCCCCCGTATATAAAGGAGCAAGGAGGGGTGCGGCCGGCCAGGGAGAGGGCGCGCCAGGAGGAGTCCTACTCCCACCGGGAGTAGGACTTCCCCCATTTCCTAGTTGGAATAGGATTCGGGAGAAGGAAAGAGAGAGGGGAAGAAGGAAAGAGGGGGCTGGCCCCCTTGCCCTAAACCAATTCGGTTTGGGCCTTGGGGGGGGTGCCCCACACTCCCCTTGCTTTCCTATATTTCCACTAAGGCCCATGTAGGCCCATTAAGCTCCTGGGGGGTTCTGGTAACCTCCCGGTACTCCGGTAAAATTCCGATTTCACCCGGAACATTTCCGATATCCAAACATAGGCTTCCAATATATCAATCTTCATGTCTCGACCATTTCGAGACTCCTCGTCATGTCCGTGATCGCATCCGGGACTCCGAACAACCTTCGGTACATCAAAACATATAAACTCATAATATAACTGTCATTGAAACGTTAAGCGTGCGGACCCTACGGGTTCGAGAACTATGTATACATGACCGAGACATGTCTCCGGTCAATAACCAATAGCGTAACCTGGATGTTCATATTGGCTCCCACATATTCTACGAAGATCTTTTATTGGTCAGACCGCATAACAACATGCGTTGTTCCCTTTGTCATCGGTATGTTACTTGCCCGAGATTCGATCGTCGGTATCTCAATACCTAGTTCAATCTCGTTACCGGCAAGTCTCTTTACTCGTTCCGTAATACATCATCCCGCAACTAACTCATTAGTTGCAATGCTTGCAAGGCTTATGTGATGTGCATTACCGAGAGGGCCCAGAGATACCTCTCCAACAATCGGAGTGACAAATCCTAATCTCGAAATACGCCAACCCAACAAGTACCTTTGGAGACACCTGTAGAGCGCCTTTATAATCACCCAGTTACGTTGTGACGTTTGGTGGCACACAAAGTGTTCCTCCGGTAAACGGGAGTTGCATAATCTCATAGTCATAGGAACATGTATAAGTCATGAAGAAAGCAATAACAACAAACTAAACGATCAAGTGCTAAGCTAACGGAATGGGTCAAGTCAATCACATCATTCTCATAATGATGTGATCTCGTTAATCAAATGACAGCTCATGTCTATGGTTAGGAAACATAACCATCTTTGATCAACGAGCTAGTCAAGTAGAGGCATACTAGTGACACTCTGTTTGTCTATGTATTCACACATGTATTATGTTTCCGGTTAATACAATTCTAGCATGAATAATAAACATTTATCATGATATAAGGAAATAAATAATAACTTTATTATTGCCTCTAGGGCATATTTCCTTCAGTCTCCCACTTGCACTAGAGTCAATAATCTAGTTCACATCACCATGTGATTTAATACCAATAGTTCACATCACCATGTGATTAACACCTATAGTTCACATCGACATGTGACCAACACCCAAAGGGTTTACTAGAGTCAATAATCTAGTTCACATTGCTATGTGATTAACACCCAAAGAGTACTGAGGTGTGATCATGTTTTGCTTGTGAGAGAAGTTTAGTCAATGGGTCTGCCACATTCAAATCCGTAAGTATTTTGCAAATTTCTATGTCAACAATGCTCTGCATGGAGCTACTCTAGCTAATTGCTCCCACTTTCAATATGTATCCAGATTGAGACTTAGAGTCATCTGGATCAGTGTCAAAATTTGCATCGACGTAACCCTTTACGACGAACCTTTTTGTCACCTCCATAATCGAGAAACATATCCTTATTCCACTAAGGATAATTTTGACCGCTGTCCAGTGATCTACTCCTAGATCACTATTGTACTCCCTTGCCAAAAATAGTGTAGGGTATACAATAGATCTGGTACACATCATGGCATATTTTATAGAACCTATGGCCAAGGCATAGGGAATGACTTCCATTCTCTTTCTATCTTCTGCCGTGGTCGGGCTTTGAGTCTTACTCAGTTTCACACCTTGTAACACAGGCAAGAACTCTTTCTCTGACTGTTCCATTTTGAACTACTTCAAAATCTTGTCAAGGTATGTACTGATTGAAAAACTTATCAAGCATCTTGATCTATCTCTATAGATCTTGATGCTCACTATGTAAGCAGCTTCACCGAGGTCTTTCTTTGAAAAACTCCTTTCAAACATTCCTTTATGCTTTGCAGAATAATTCTACATTATCTCCAATCAACAATATGTCATTCACATATACTTATCAGAAATGTTGTAGTGCTCCCACTCACTTTCTTGTAAATACAGGCTTCACTGCAAGTCTGTATTAAACTAAATGCTTTGATCAACTTATCAAAGCGTATATTCCAACTCCGAGATGCTTGCACCAGTCCATAGATGGATCGCTGGAGCTTGCATATTTTGTTAGTACCTTTAGGATTGACAAAACCTTCTGGTTGCATCATATACAACTCTTCTTTAATAAATCCATTAAGGAATGCAGCTTTGTTTATCCATTTGCCAGATTTCATAAAATGCGGCAATTGCTAACATGATTTGGACAGACTTAAGCATAGATACAAGTGATAAACTCTCATCGTAGTCAACACCTTGAACTTGTTGAAAACCTTTTTGCGACAATTCTAGCTTTGTAGATAGTAACACTACTATCAACGTCCGTCTTCCTCTTGTAGATCCATTTGATCTCAATGGCTCGCCGATCATTGGGCAAGTCAATCAAAGTCCATACTTTGTTCTCATACATGGATCTCATCTCAGATTTCATGGCCTCAAGCCATTTCGCGGAATCTGGGCTCATCATCGCTTCCTCATAGTTCGTAGGTTCGTCATGGTCAAGTAACATGACCTCCAGAACAGGATTACCGTACCACTCTGGTGCGGATCTCACTCTGGTTTACCTACGAGGTTCAGTAGTAACTTGATCTGAAGTTACATGATCATCATCATTAGCTTCCTCACTAATTGGTGTAGTAGTCACAGGAACAGATTTCTGTGATGAACTACTTTCCAATAAGGGAGCAGGTACAGTTACCTCATCAAGTTCTACTTTCGTCCCACTCACTTCTTTCGAGAGAAACTCCTTCTCTAGAAAGGATCCATTCTCAGCAATGAATATCTTGCCTTCGGATCTGTGATAGAAGGTGTACCCGACATTTTCTTTTGGGTATCCTATGAAGACGCACTTCTCCGATTTGGTTTGAGCTTATCAGGTTGAATTTTTTTCACATAAGCATTGCAACCTCAAACTTTAAGAAACGACAGCTTTGGTTTCTTGCCAAACCATAGTTCATACGGTGTCGTCTCAAAGGATTTAGATGGTGCCCTATTTAATGTGAATGTAGTTGTCTCTAATGCATAACCCCAAAATGATAGTGGTAAATCGGTAAGAGACATCATATATCGCACCATATCTAATAAAGTACGGTTACGACGTTCAGACACACCATTACGCTGTGGTGTTCCAGGTGGCATGAGTTTTGTGAAACTATTCCACATTGTTTTAATTGAAGGCCAAACTCGTAACTCAAATACTTTACTTCTGCGATCATATCGTAGAAACTTTTATTTTTGTTACGATGATTCTCCACTTCACTCTGAAATTCTTTGAACTTTTCAAATGTTTCAGACTTGTGTTTCATCAAGTAGATATACTCATATCTGCTCAAATCACCTGTGAAGATCAGAAAATAATGATACCTGCCGCGAGCCTCAATATTCATCGGGCCACATACATCAGTATGTATGATTTCCAACAAATCTGTTGCTCGCTCCATTGTTCCGGAGAACGGAGTCTTAGTTAGCTTGCCCATGACGCATGGTTCGCAAGCATCAACTGATTCATAATCAAGTGATTCCAAAAACCCATCTGCATGGATTTTCTTCATGCGCTTTACACCAATATGACCTAAACGGCAGTGCCACAAATAAGTTGCACTATCATTATTAACTATGCATCTTTTAGCTTCAATATTATGAAAATGTGTATCACCACGATCGAGATCCAACAAACCATTTTCATTGGGTGTATGACCATAGAAGGTTTTATTCATGTAAACAGAACAACAATTATTCTCTAACTTACATGAATAACCGTATTGCAATAAACATGATCAAATCATATTTATGCTTAACGCAAACACTAAATAACATTTATTTTAGGTTTAACACTAATCCCGAAAGTATAGGGAGTGTGCGATGATGATCATATCAATCTTGGAACCATTTCCAATACACATCGTCATTTCACCCTTAACTAGTCTCTGTTCATTCTGCAACTCCCGTTTCAAGTTACTATTCTTAGCAACTGAACTAGTATCAAATACCGAGGGGTTGCTATAAACATTAGTAAAGTACACATCAATAACATGTATATCAAATATACCTATGTTCACTTTGCCATCCTTCTTATCCGCCAATTACTTGGGGCAGTTCCGCTTCCAGTGACCAGTCCCTTTGCAGTAGAAGCACTTAGTCTCATGCTTAGGTCCAGACTTGGGCTTCTTCACTTGAGCAGCAACTTGCTTGCTATTCTTCTTGAAGTTCCCTTTCTTTCCCTTTGCCCTTTTCTTGAAACTAGTGGTCTTGTTAACCATCAACACTTGATGCTCTTTCTTGATTTCTACCTTCATCGATTTCATCATAATGAAAAGCTCGGGAATCGTTTTCGTCATCCCTTGCATACTATAGTTCATCATGAAGTTCTACTAACTTGGTGATTGTGACTAGAGAATTCTGTCAATCACTATTTTATCTGGAAGATTAACTCCCACTTGATTCAAGCGATTGTAGTACCCAGACAATCTGAGCACATGCTCACTGCTTGAGCTATTCTTCTCCATGTTTTAGCTATAGAACTTGTTGGAGACTTCATATCTCTCAACTCGGGTATTTGCTTGAAATATTAACTTCAACTCCTGGAACATCTCATATGTTCCATGACATTCAAAACATCTTTAAAGTCCCGATTCTAAGCCGTTTAAGCATGGTGCACTAAACTATCAAGTAGTCATCATATTGAGCTAGCCAAACGTTCATAACATCTGCATCTACTCCTGCAATAGGTTTGTCACCTAGCGGTGCATCAAGGACATAATTCTTCTGTGCATCAATGAGGAGAAACCTCATATCACAGATCCAATCCGCATCATTGCTACTAACATCTTTCAACTTAGTTTTCTCTAGGAACATATCAAAAATAAAACAGGGGAACTAAACGCGAGCTATTGATCTACAACATAGATATGCTAATACTACCAGGACTAAGTTCATGATAAATTTTTAAGTTCAATTAATCATATTACTTAAGAACTCCCACTTAGATAGACATCCCTCTAATCCTCTAAGTGATCACGTGATCCATATCAACTAAACCATGTCCGATCATCACGTGAGATGGAGTAGTTTCAATGGTGAACATCACTATGTTGATCACACTCGACCTTTCGGTCTCAGTGTTCCGAGGCCATATCTGTTATATGCTAGGCTCGTCAAGTTTAACCTGAGTATTCCGCGTGTGCAACTGTTTTGCACCCGTTGTATTTGAACGTAGAGCCTATCACACCCGATCATCACATGGTGTCTCAGCACGAAGAACTTTCACAACGGTGCATACTCAAGGAGAACACTTGTACCTTGATAATTAGTGAGAGATCATATTATAAAGCTACCGTCGAACTAAGCAAAATAAGATGTATAAAATATAAACATCACATGCAATCAAAATATGTGACATGATATGGCCATCATCATCTTGTGCCTTTGATCTCCATCTCCAAAGCATCGTCATGATTTCCATTGTCACCGGCATGACACCATGATCTCCATCATCTTGATCTATATCAATGTGTCGTCACATGGTCGTCTCGCCAACTATTGCTCTTGCAACTATTGCTATCGCATAGCGATAAAGTAAAGCAATTATTTAGCGCTTGCATCTTATGCAATAAAGAGACAACCATATGGCTCCTGCCAGTTGCCGGTAACTCGGTTACAAAACATGATAATCTCATACAATAAAATTTAGCATCATGTCTTGACCATATCACATCACAACATGCCTTGCAAAAACAAGTTAGACGTCCTCTACTTTGTTGTTGCAAGTTTTACGTGGCTGCTACGGGCCGAGCAAGAACCATTCTTACCTATGCATCAAAACCACAATGATAGTTTGTCAAGTTAGTGTTGTTTAAACCTTCTCAAGGACCGGGCATAGCCACACTCGGTTCAACTAAAGTTGGAGAAACTGACACCCACTAGGCACCTGTGTGTATAGCACGGCGGTAAAACCAGTCTCGCGTAAGTGTATGCGTAATGTCGGTTCGGGCCGCTTCATCCAACAATACCGCCGAACTAAAGTGTGACATGCTGGTAAGCAGTATGACTTATATCGCCCACAACTCACTTGTGTTCTACTCGTGCATATTACATCAACGCATAAAACCTGGCTCGGATGCCACTGTTGGGGAACGTAGTAATTTCAAAAAAATTCCTATGCACACGCAAGATCATGTGATGCATAGCAACAAGAGGGGAGAGTGTTGTCCACGTACCCTCGTAGACCGAAAGCGGAAGCGTTAGCACAACGCGGTTGATGTAGTCGTACGTCCTCACGATCCGACCGATCAAGTACCGAACGTACGACACCTCCGAGTTCAGCACACGTTCAGCCCGATGACGTCCCTCGAACTCCGATCCAGCCGAGTGTTGAGGGAGAGTTTCGTCAGCACGACGGCGTGGTGACGATGATGATGTTCTACCGACGTAGGGCTTCGCCTAAGCACCGCTACAGTATTATCGAGGTGGACTATGGTGGAGGGGGCACCACACATGGCTAAAAGATCAAACAATCAATCGTTGTATCTATGGGGTGCCCCCTGCCCCCGTATATAAAGGAGCAAGGGGGGTACGGCCGGCCAGGGAGAGGGCGCGCCAGGAGGAGTCCTACTCCCACCGGGAGTAGGACTTCCCCCCTTTCCTAGTTGGAATAGGATTCGGGAGAAGGAAAGAGAGAGGGGAAGAAGGAAAGAGGGGGCCATCCCCCTTGCCCTAAACCAATTCGGTTTGGGCCTTGGGGGGCACACCCCACACTCCCCTTGCTTCCCTCTATTTGCACTAAGGCCCATTGTCGGTGTCAAAACCGGCGGATCTCGGGTAGGGGGTCCCAAACTGTGCGTCTAGGCGGATGGTAACAAGAGGCAGGGGACATGATGTTTTACCAAGGTTCGGGCCCTCTTGATGGAGGTAAAACCCTACGTCCTGCTTGATTTATTCTTGATGATATAAGTATTACAAGAGTTGATCTACCACGAGATCGGAGAGGCTCAACCCTAGAAGCTAGCCTATGGTATGATTGTATGTTTTTTTATCGACTAGCCTGGCCTCGGTTTATATAATGTACCAGAGGCCTAGGATAACAAGAGTCCTAGCCGAATATGCCGGTGGGGAGGAGTCCTTGTCTTGATCACCAAGTCTTGTGGAATCTTCCATGTATGCGGCAACTGTTCGAACTGGCCTATGAGTATACGGCCATGGGGGTCCTCGGCCCAATCTAACAGATCGGGAGATGACGTGGTGAGTACCCCCTAGTCCAGGACACTGTCAGTAGCCCCTGAACCGGTCTTCAAGTTAGGGACGCTCCTCGATTCTTCCGAACTATTCTTCATCTTTGGTTGTCGGTCTTGAAAACTGGTTCAACAAATCTTCTCATCTTCGATCTTGAGGATTGCTGAAATGCATTCGACAAGTTTACACGTCGGGTATCCGAGGAGCCCCTTTAAGTTTTCGGCCTTTATCAATGCCTTGTTATTTTTATGCGACACCTCAGGTTTGAAGTTGTTCCCGGGAGGCAGTGTCCTCTTGCGTCCGAGTTCTAACGCCGGACTGCATTCGAGGTATTTTTTGCAGCCGAGCACCAATGTCGGACTGCTTTCGAGCTCCAACGCCGGAATGTATCCGAGCTCCAATGCCGAAATATATCTGAGCTCCAACGCTGGACTGTGTCCAAGCTCCAACGCAGGACTATATCCGAGGTGTCATATCACCTGGGTTCAAAAAAGTTGAAGGAGTTTAGCCGAGCTTAATGCCGGAAATGCCCTTTATGGAGCCAGCCACTAGCGCCCGAGCTTTATGCCGGACTGCTTCTGAGGTGGTGCACCACCCCGACTGTGGGTCGATTTTCTGTCAATATTTTTGATTGGTGTAATTTATTCTCTGCCGAGATATATAGCCAGTAGCCCTCAAGGTGTGTATCGGTTTAAAACCCGAGATGCACTTGAAGGATGACGTAAGACCGCTGATCCCAGTAGCCGCTGAGACTCAGGTTGATTTGCAAAATTGGCCTGAGGATCAAGTCCTAGCTTGGCAGAATACTTCGGGATACAAAAAGCGGCGTGCTCAGCCTCGAGACTCAGGTTGGGTGCGGCCGACCAACCTGAGGATCATAATCTCCTCGGAAACTGTATTGCACTTAAAATTTTCTGCATTGGACAGGTAATGCAGTATCCCCCGAGACACTGGTCGGGTGGCAACACCAGATTATGGGATCGATGTGCCCCTTTAATATGTTTAAATAATAAGCCCGAAGCCCAGTAGCCCTCGAGCCTTAATGCGGGCACGGGTGGCCGAATTAAGGATCGATATCCATAGTAAAATCAAAAATTATATGTAATGACTCTATGTATCCAAGTACTTTACATCATTAATGCTCGGATCCGCATTGTACAAAACTTTGTTGACCGACCATCGGCTTCCACCTCCTCAACTGGTAGCCGAGGAGTGTTTGTCCTACTTTATAAAGCCTTTATGAGGGCAAAGATTTACGACAAACAAGGCAATCTGGCCATACGGTTTTATAAACAAAGGTACGCAGAGAGATATGTTATATTACTGTTTATCATAAGAAATGTCTTCCAAAGAAAATAGTCCCGCTATCGGTCCCTTTCTTTGGGTTGTCATGCTAAGCATGATCATGAAACCTCAGCTCTAATGTAAGAGCAAAATATTGAGGATTTTAGTTTGGGAGGCCAGTTACTAGCCCCCGGTAGTGTTCGGCGACAGTCGAAGTCAAGCCATAAACACTTCGGCCAATGTTATGAATGGCCCGTTATTTAATACAGTCATCGAATCGCTGACCAGTTTACGCTTATTGTGACAGTCAGTTTTTGGCTTTCTCCACTGAGGTGCTTAACCAAGTGAGCTGGAAGCACAATCGCAGTGGTTCTTCCTTTGCACACCTAGCCGAACAAAGCGGAACGTAGGAGGCAAGCGCAGGAGTCGGGCAACCCAACTATTGACCGAAGGCACAATTCGACACCGATGCATATATAGCAATATCCAAGAATGTTTTTGCCGAATCTCTAAAGGTGTCCGGCGTTGCACTGCGAGACTTGTGCTGAAAACACACAAATAGTTTAAAAGTGCCAAAAGCTTGAAAAGCCAAAAAACGTTAGTAAAAACTTGACGTCCGAACAAGATCAAGTGTTTGGTGCCAATCTGAAAATTGGTCTTAGAAAAAAAGAGTGCTTCTGTCGTGCTTTAACATGACACATCCTATCTCAAGACTCCAAGCGGGTCAGCCTACAGCTTCAACCTCCTATCCCGAAGGCGGAGTACTTCTCATTAGGCCAGTTTAGCAAACTAAACTCTAGCGGCTTTGAGAGAGAAATTAGGCTCCCCGGCTAGTGACCGCACACTCGTGTTGAAAAAAGGAGTGATGAATAATAATAGTAATAAAAACTTTGCAACAACTAAGAAGAAGAACACTTATTATAAAACGGCTCATATAAATTTAAGAGCCCCCAAGTGACTTGGGTAAAACAATTTTATGTATAATGATTGTATGTATCGAAGTACTAATATCATATCTTTGTTCGCCCGAACTTTAAACGCGTCTTAACCGACCGTCGGCTTCTCCCTCTTTGGTCAAGGACCGAAAAGTGTTATGTATTCCACCTGTCGAGAATATCGACAGTGTTTCTGATAACCAGGCAACTGGGCCATAAGGCTGTAACAGACAAAGCGCGCTCAGGGAACTTATGCTATATTACAGACGAAGTGTAAGAATCATCTTCGAAGAAAATAGTACCCCCACCGATACCTTTCTTCGGTGCTCATTATTACTATGAGACTTGTGCAATAGATTTTTTGTACTCATGAGTTCCGTTGTGTGCCGACCATGATTGAAAACAATAAGAGCGCTAGCTTTCGGCTTCACCCAGTCTGAGGTCAGAGCTCGGCGGACCCGGTCGTGACAATCGCAGAGGTGCTCCCTTTACTCCCTAGCCGAACAATCGGGAACGTAGGAGTAAGCACAGGAGCCAGGCAACCCAGCTTGCAAATCGCTTAAGTCAATATGGTGCATATTGTGGCGTAATACACGAACAAGGAATGAAGCCGTACAAGTATAATCATATGCAAGAGGAAAAGCTTCATAAAGGAAGCCCCCAAATAAACGGGGTATTTGAATATGTGTGACAAACAAAGTTTGTACAAGGAAATTTTTTACAAGCAACTTTTTTCCAAAAAAGTATAATGCTTGGTCGAACCGAACACAAGTTAAAAATTAAAACTGTGAGCATGAAAGCGACTTAGCTGGTTAATGTGTTCGGCATTGATGATGTGGTCCAAGCTTGATGCGGGAGAAGGTTCCATCCCCCAAGCCGGTCCCGAGGTGGCGAAGCGGAGAGCTCGACACGCCGAAGTGGTGACATAGCACGGTCAATGCAGACCGGCAGAGTGACGCCGAAGTCTCCGGATCAGTTTCTTGTGCACAAAAAATAGTGCAAACCGGAGATAATAGTAATAATAATAAAAAAATGTTGCATAATAAATAATTTATGCAAAGTGAGTAATAAAAGAAATATGGCCTGGCGCCGAAGTCAATGTCGATGTAGGGCGTCGGTGTGATGCGGTAAAGGCGTGGCAAAGCCTGAATTCACAGGTCGGTCCGAGTTTCGGATGCGGCATTCGCCGGACTATGTACGGAGACTGACCGAACCACCATGCGACCGTCGTTGGTGCGGCCACCATTTGATAGACCTGTGTACATATGATGGACAAGTCAGAGTAATAATTCCTTGGGAAAAATGAACCCAAACAAGCAAAAAAATACTGGGATTAATAGCACCTGGTTTATTTGTTGTAGCAATCTGAAGGAAGGTGATTCCCAAAATTGGGACTCGATCCGCACACCCATTGCCTGATGGGCGATAAAACGACGGCATGGCAATGCTGGCAAAGGTTGGCTCGCCGAGGCAAAGCCCTCGGTCCAGCTAACGTGACGGAGCTAGTCGGCTAGTGACGCCGAAGTGTCCGGAGTAGGTTGATGAAGAGATGGCGAAGCCCCCGGTCCAGCTGAGATGTCGAAGCCTCGATGTCAGCTGATGAGTCGAAGTAGGTCAGCGTGATGGACACCAGCTTGAAGAAGCAATAATGCGGCCCTGCCGATGTAGGTCGTGACGTACGATGTCGGCTTGATGAAGCGACTGTGCGGCGATGCCGGTATGCCCACTCCGTGTAATCCGTGGGGCGGCGATGTTGGTGATGATTTATCCTTCGTGATCCCGGACTCTTGTTCGGCTTGCTGAGATGTGAGAACCTGGAATTAACTTCCAGATCCTCCTGTGTATATTTGTCAACCCCAGGATCATTGTTGACAACACAGCGAAATGTTATCATTGCAGAATATGTAAAAGCATTACAAGTAGTATATTTGTCACAAGACATACCTAGTGAGATGTCTCATGACATTTACAATCAGAAAACAACGGAAAGTAAAATGCATAGTGACTCCATGTCAGCCACAGGCAGTCGATGTAGTCCACGTGACCTCACTCATACGGATCGCCATAGTTGTTGTAGCCATCACCTTCGTCTTCATGGAACTCTGTTGTCAACAAAGATTATTGCCATGAGTACATTACGTACTCAACATGCCTCCCTCGGAGAAGGGCCTAATAGCTACATGTGGCTTCAAAGGAAGGCTGTATGGCTCATTTGCATAAACCTAATTTTGTTTCAAAAATATAGCAGTTGAATAAAAGCACCTTTTGATGAAAACATGTTTTATCTCCAGAATAACTTTCATTAAAGTGAGGATCCTCGATCAACTCACACTCTTCATAGGTTCCAAGAATAGGGGCAAAGAGGGAATAAGCAAGACAGGTCATGTATGTCGAGAAAGATTCATGTGCTGTCCTTGACCGTGGACACGGCTATTCGAATAGTTTTACACTCTGCAGAGGTTGTACACTTTACCCACACGACACAATCCCGACTTGTTGCCACTAGCCGTCGCTAGCGTAGTACACCATCTGGTATACCGGCAGGGAGATTGTGACGAGGTCTTTGGACTAGATCCTCCAAAGATGTGACATGCCCATCGGGTCTGGCGCACGGAACTGAGAGTACGTCCTCAAACCGGTCCCCCCATCTGTGCCGAGGATACTCCCCGCAGGGCAGCTATCCCATCTGCGGTACGGCGACATCGACACCTAAGGCTGACTAGCTTACTTGACCAAGCCAGTGCCCATATAGCATGTGGCTGTACTGTTATCACAATCTTCAAATCCAAGACTTATTAGGCCTTAAGCGGCACGGACGACTGATTGCCCCCTTCAACTCGTGAAGGGCAGCCAATCGCTCCTTCAATCCTTGATTCAGCTATCGCTCGCGCCAGTATTCAGATGGTAAGTTTCACCCAGAGTAGAAGAGGATAGAGAAGGTCAACACGACCAACTTGCCTAGCTCAGCGAGCTCAAGAAATAAGTTTCAAGTGTCAATGACTAAAAGGACATTCAACAAAGCACCTATAGGGTAATAAGCATGGCTAAGCATTTCTACTCTACCAGAATACTATATAATTCTACTCGGGTGTCAAGTCAATAGGCGACAAGCGGATCAGGGTAATGTGTCAATCGACACACTAGCTACGAGAATTAAAATAGCATGCATATAGTAACCATAAAACACAATGCAATTTTGTAAACATAGGATAAGTATGATCAAAGAAGGAGGCATGCCTTCGTTGTTGAGTCCTTCTTCGATAACTTGTTTCTGTCCATGTCCAACACCGTTGTCACTCCCTACTCATTGTAACGATAGCAAAAGACAAACAATAAATACTAAAACAAAAGTAATCCAAATAACATCCAAAACAAATTAAGGGTGGATGGATGGCAAGATATTGATCAGATGGAGATTCCAAAAGGAGATAACATGACTGGAATGTAAGTAGAGGACTCGATGAATTGACAGGGTTTAGTTGATGATGGATAATCAAGGCTTGCCAACAATACTAACGTTCTAATACGAACTATGGTACTAACCACTAGTAGTACCCACTACACATCACACCTAACTATATAACAAAAGCAATGGCATCAACACACATAAAAAGGAACTATCCTATGCATTTAACTACGCAATCACAACATGACATGCTCAAGGTAAAAGTTAACCACAAATAAATAGTTAGACATAATCTAAATATTTATAATGGTCATCAATAGCATCCAAACATATACATCATCTATTATATTCAAAAGCAAGTGATCCATATGATCATCAAACCAACATTGTAAACCATACTAGTTAAGCAATCAAATACCATTCAACAACATGGATTTAGTTGATCTAGGTCTAGCCATAAAACATTACTAAAAGAAATAGGATCAAGTCTATTATATATCAAACCAATTCATTTGTAAAGGAATTAACAAGAAACTATACAACACATGGAACAAAAGGATGCACAACTATCCTAAACCTGAGATGAACTATCACAACAAGTATAAAGCACTCATAATACTACGTGAGACAAGTCAAACATATAAGAGCAACATATGTGCAAACACATGAAACATCACAAGACAGGAAATATCACTTGCATGTACGACATCTAAATATACAACAATACAACAACTAGATACAGATGTATAATGATAAGTATGTATCATCATCACACGATATGCCAAAATATGATACTAATAGAATACAACTCACATTGCTAATAGAATACAACTCACAACAATGAGATAACTTAGTTGATATCAACTAACATGAACATCAAGAATGGCAAGAGCACACAACCTTACATACTAGTTATCTCATATAAGAACATGTACATAGTTATGTCCTATAAGCACATGGACATGTCGAACTAAGCATTTAGGCAAGTTAGACCACCAGATCATGACATCAAGCAATGTACTATACTAGAATGAGTGAAAATGACATGCACTTCTATTTATTACAATCTATAGTTGCAAAGACATAGATACACCACTAGGCATGATCTAATACATGAACTGCTACATACATGCTATACAATCTAGTTATGCAGTCGCATCATCATGCGGGGTATTGATGAAGCATCAAACTTAAGTCATATGAGAACATACACTGGAACATGTATCTCTAACAAGCAAAGGCTAACCATATGTGTGATCATAAAGTACAAACTAACACTCATATAACACATGTAAAGCATCCAATGGAACACACACGACTTTGAGAAAGTGCTAACAAAATATGACAAGCAATTCATCATGCATAACTACTTCCTAGGTAAGTAAATGGATAATTACTAAGAAGTAATGAACTAAGATAAATAAACACACACCAAACAATTATCAAAAGTAATAAACAAGGTTATATGCCATAAGAATAAATTCTATATAGGAATACAAATACGAACTATGCCATAGAGCAACCAACCATGAAATCATGGATAACAAACAACTAGAAAGAAGAGGAACAACTTGGGGATTATATTCTACGCAACAAACTATAATGCACTCATTTCCAAACAACAAGGAATTTTATTTGACATGTAGCATAAAGGAACTATGCAACAACACGTACAAACATCCATCATAGACATGACAATGATTTCAAACCAATAAAACAACATGTGACATGGATGAAAATGAACATGTGAACCATATCTAAGATATACCAATTCTAAGCAACAATTAAAATTAATCAAGACATGAAGTAATTAATGATTCAATGAACAAAGCAAAGCCTAGAATAATCCTATAGAATTTAAGCATGGCGAACATTCAACAAAAATTGTACACATGCATAAGATAGCGCTACATGCTATGCAACAATATCACATGAGACAATTTACAAATGTATAATAGGTAAGTAAAAGAAATCCTTACAATAAATCTAGTCAGTCACATCTAGCAACTAAAATTATGAAATAATTATGAGCGACTCCTAGGCATGTCATGAACATATAAAAAAAATATCAAACCAACACAAAAGTTCACTGATCAACTACCACACATAATAATAATTTGCCAAAACTTGTACATAGTAAAATCATACGACTACATACCCCATGAAAGAAATATCAAATAACTATAATCGATAAAATAAATAAATCAAGCAATCATATATATACGAGACACACAAATTATGAGATAGCTAGCACACACTCCTACGCGTATCGAGAACACAAGAAAATAACATATTAATAAATAGTCCGATAAACAACCAAAAATCTGTAATAAAACTTGATTAACCAAACAAGTAACCTAACTTCGCTACGGGATTGCTACAGCCATATGAAATGTTTCTTCTACTGGGGAGATCAAACGATGAACAAAAATGATGGAAATGTGGCCATGACCTACGGTTTATGCGATGGATAGCACCCACGCGCCCAACGATAAAAATAGGAGGAACTATGATGTCTAGGAGATAATTTGAATGATGTTTTGAAGTCGCACAAAAGGAATTGGATAGAAGCTCACCGAGCGCGACGAATCGATCTGACGAACTCGATGAACAGTGTAGACGAACATGCTGAATTCTTCACGTGTGATCGACGGGACATGTTCCTTCTTTCTTGAATGGAACCATGGTGTGCAGGGGAACCTTCTGGCGCAAGGGCATGGATGGAGATGGTCTGATTCACCGGGATCGAAACCTTGCGTCCATGGAGCTTCAAAAGTTCAGTGAGGGTTCTTGGGAAGAGGAGGAAGAGAGAGGGCATGAGTACTCATGGGAATGAGAAAGGAGATCGTGGTGGACGTCCAGGTATCTTCAAAACTGAAAGGATTGAGATTTATGGGAGTTGAGGGGAGGGCATGAGAGTGGCTGAACGTTTCTTCTTCTCTGTAATGTGTGCGAGTACATGTGGGTGGAGGAAGAAGAAGCCCTTGCGGTGGAAGAGGAAGTGGAGGTGCATGGTAAGCCTCTCCGTTTTAGAAACCGATGGGTTTATGGAATTAAGGAGGGCAGCAAATTCCTTGTGTCCTTTCCTTTTCTACATGTACCTGACTATTGATGTTTCCTCTGAACGTACAAAGAAAGGAAAAGAGGGGTTCGCTCAGGAGAGATGGGCCAGTTTGGCCAGCCCATAAGGTAGAGGGATGGGTTGCCACAGCCCAACATAGTTAGCAAGAAAATAAAAATGGGCATGGCCCAATCGGGCGAAAGAAAGTGAGAAAAGAAAGAAATCAGATTGTACCTTGGAAAATTATGGCCAGGGTTTGATAGAGAGAATAAGTAATCAGAAATTGAGCTCGGCTCAACAAAGTGACGACGTGTCTAGCGCAGGTCGGCAGCCGTGGAGCAATATTGTCGGACTGGTTTGACACCAGCATGATGTTGAAGATCATGTTCAAAAGATCTTAAAGTTGGTGGGGTGTGTTCGAGAACAAAACACAATACCCCATACAAAACTTCCTTCAAAAGGGATGTCCGAAATCCCGTTCATAAAAAAGACGAACTCGGGTCGGATTCGTTTTCGCGCAGAAAACAGATCTGAAAAGTGATGCACTAATCGGAAGGTTTCCGGAGTTTGGACGGTCGGATCAAGCTGAAATTTTGAGAGGTGGTAGATATAGGAATTCCGCAGCCGATCAACGGTTGGATTTTTCAAAAGACGTCCGAGCTAGAAGCTGGACACCACGCCCTAAACTCGTCCAGATTCCCGTCCGAATTTGACAGGTCTCCGGTATATCGTGGATTGACAGAGATTCCTCCATCGGAACTCGACGAAATTTTCCAGGGTCGTTGTAGACTCAATTCCGCACAATTCCACCGAAGTAATCGTTAAAAAGACACTTGAGGAGGAGGTGGCGGAGGGCACAAGTTTGATGTCCAGAAAAATAGCACGGTCGCCCGAGGGCAATGTTGACGTTGAGCCCCCGGGCTCCCTGGATGATTCCTCTATGATCTTGATAGAGATCGGAGTTGATGTTTATAAAGGCCCTCATCCGAACATGACGATCGGAGGTAGGGCGCAGTCCTTGGTCGAACCAAAGTGACCAGTCGAGCTGGTGACGAAGATGCCGAAGTCGCAGTTGCTCTGCAGGCGAGCCATCAACCTTTTGCCGAACACACAGCGGAACTCTCAATGAAAGCACTAATGTCGGTGTCAAAACCGGCGGATCTCGGGTAGGGGGTCCCGAACTGTGCGTCTAGGCGGATGGTAACAGGAGGCAAGGGACACGATGTTTTATCCAGGTTCGGGCCCTCTTGATGGTAAAACCCTACGTCCTGCTTGATTTATTCTTGATGATATAAGTATTACAAGAGTTGATCTACCACGAGATCGGAGAGGCTCAACCCTAGAAGCTAGCCTATGGTATGATTGTATGTTTTTTTATCGACTAGCCTGGCCTCGGTTTATATAATGTACCAGAGGCCTAGGATAACAAGAGTCCTAGCCGAATACGCCGGTGGGGAGGAGTCCTTGTCTTGATCACCAAGTCTTGTGGAATCTTCCATGTATGCGGCAACTGTCCGAACTGGCCCATGAGTATACGGCCATGGGGGTCCTCGGCCCAATCTAACAGATCGGGAGATGACGTGGTGAGTACCCCCTAGTCCAGGACACCATCACCCATGTAGGCCATTAAGCTCCCGGGGGGTTCCGGTAACCTCCCGGTACTCCGGGAAAATCCCGATTTCACCCGGAACATTTCCGATATCCAAACATAGGCTTCCAATATATCAATCTTCATGTCTCGACCATTTCGAGACTCCTCGTCATGTCCGTGATCACATCTGGGACTCCGAACAACCTTCGGTACATCAAAACATATAAACTCATAATATAACTGTCATCGAAACGTTAAGCGTGCGGACCCTGCGGATTCGAGAACTATGTAGACATGACCGAGACATGTCTCCAGTCAATAACCAATTGCGGAACCTGGATGTTCATATTGGCTCCCACATATTCTACGAAGATCTTTTATCGGTCAGACCGCATAACAACATACGTTGTTCCCTTTGTCATCGGTATGTTACTTGCCCGAGATTCGACCGTCGGTATCTCAATACCTAGTTCAATCTCGTTATCGGCAAGTCTCTTTACTCGTTCCGTAATACATCATCCCGCAACTAACTCATTAGTTGCAATGCTTGCAAGGCTTATGTGATGTGCATTACCGAGAGGGCCCAGAGATACCTCTCCGATAATCGGAGTGACAAATCCTAATCTCGAAATACGCCAACCCAACAAGTACCTTTGGAGACACCTGTAGAGCACCTTTATAATCACCCAGTTACATTGTGACGTTTGGTGGCACACAAAGTGTTCCTCCGGTAAACGGGAGTTTCATAATCTCATAGTCATAGGAACATGTATAAGTCATGCAGAAAGCAATAGCAACAAACTAAATGATCAAGTGCTAAGCTAACGGAATGGGTCAAGTCAATCACATCATTCTCCTAATGATGTGATCCCGTTAATCAAATGACAACTCATGTCTATGGTTAGGAAACATAACCATCTTTGATCAACGAGCTAGTCAAGTAGAGGCATACTAGTGACACTCTGTTTGTCTATGTATTCACACATGTATTATTGTTGGGGAACGTAGTAATTTCAAAAAAATTCCTACGCACACACAAGATCATGGTGATGCATAGCAACGAGAGGGGAGAGTATGATCTACGTACCCTTGTAGATCGCAACGGAAGTGTTGACACAACGTAGAGGAAGTAGTCGTACGTCTTCCCGATCCGACTGATCCAAGCACCGTTAATCCGGCACCTCCGAGTTCTTGGCACACGTACAACTCGATGACGATCCCCGGGCTCCGATCCAGCAAAGCTTCGGGGAGGAGTTCCGTCAGCACGACGGCGTGGTGACGATCTTGATGTTCTACCGTCGCAGGGCTTCGCCTAAGCACCGCTACGATATGACCGAGGTGGAATATGGTGGAGGGGGGCACCGCACACGGCTAAGGAACGATCACGAAGATCAACTTGTGTCCATGGGGTGCCCCTTGCCTCAGTATATAAAGGATGGAGGAGGAGGAGGCCGGCCAAGGCTATTGGTGCGGCCAGGATGGGAGTCCTACTAGGATTCCAAGTCCTAGTAGGAGTCCATCAAGAGGGGAGGAAGGGAGAAGGAAGTGGAGGAGAAGGAGAGGTGGCCGGCCCCCTTTTCCCTAGTCCAATTCGAACCAAAGGGGAGGGGGGCGCAGCAGCCCCTTGGCCCTTTCTCCTCTTCCCACTAAAGCCCATCAAGGCCCATTGCTTCTCCCGTAACTACCCGGTACTCCGAAAAATACCCGAATCACTCGGAACCTTTCCGATGTCCGAATATAGTCGTCCAATATATCGATTTTTACGTCTCGACCATTTCGAGACTCCTCGTCATGTCCCTGATCTCATCCGGGACTCCGAACTCCTTCGGTACATCAAAAACTCATAAAATCATAATATAACTGTCATCGAAACCTTAAGCATGTGGACCCTACGGTTCGAGAACAATGTAGACATGGCCGAGACACGTCTCCGGTCAATAACCAATAGCGGGACCTGGATGCCCATATTGGCTCCTACATATTCTACGAAGATCTTTATCGGTCAGACCGCATAACAACATACGTTGTTTCCTTTGTAATCGGTATGTTACTTGCCCGAGATTCGATCGTCGGTATCCAATACCTAGTTCAATCTCGTTACCGGCAAGTCTCTTTACTTGTTCCGTAATACATCATCTCACAACTAACATATTAGTTGTAATGCTTGCAAGGCTTATGTGATGTGCATTACCGAGAGGGCCCAGAGATACCTCTCCGACAATTGGAGTGACAAATCCTAATCTCGAAATACGCCAACCCAACATCTACCTTTGGAGACACCTGTAATGCTCCTTTATAATCACCCAGTTATGTTGTGACGTTTGGTAGCACCCAAAGTGTTCCTCCGGCAAACGGGAGTTGCATAATCTCATAGTCATAGGAACATGTATAAGTCATGAAGAAAGCAATAGCAACATACTAAACGATCGGGTGCTAAGCTAATGGAATGGGTCAATGTCAATCAGATCATTCAACTAATGATGTGATCTCGTTAATCAAATAACAACTCTTTGTCTCTGGTTAGGAAACATAACCATCTTTGATTAACGAGCTAGTCAAGTAGAGGCATACTAGTGACACTCTGTTTGTCTATGTATTCACACATGTATTATGTTTCCGGTTAATACAATTCTAGCATGAATAATAAACATTTATCATGATATAAGGAAATAAATAATAACTTTATTATTGCCTCTAGGGCATATTTCCTTCAGTCTCCCACTTGCACTAGAGTCAATAATCTAGATCACATCATCATGTTATTAACATCGATAGTTCACATCATCATGTGATTAACACCCATAGTTCACATCGCCATGTGACCAACACCCAAAGGGTTTACTAGATTCGGTAATCTAGTTCACATTGCTATGTGATTAACACCCAAAGAGTACTAAGGTGTGATCATGTTTTGCTTGTGAGAGAATCTTAGTCAACGGTCTTTCACATTCAGATCCGTTATGTATTTTGCAATTTTCTATGTCTACAATGCTCTGCACGGAGCTACTTTAGCTAATTGCTCCCACTTTCAATATGTATCTAGATCAAGACTTAGAGTCATCCAGATCCGTGTCAAAACTTGCATCGACGTAACTTTTTACGACGAACCTTTTTGTCACGTCCATAATCGAGAAACATATCCTTATTTCACTAAGGATAATTCTGACTGCTGTCCAGTGATCTACTCCTAGATCACTATTGTACTCCCTTGCCAAATCAGTGCAGGGTATACAATAGATCTGGTATACAGCATGACATACTTTATAGAACCTATGGCCAAGGCATAGGGAATGACTTTCATTCTCTTTCTATCTTCTGCCGTGGTCGGGCTTTGATTCTTACTCAACTTCACACCTTGTAATACAGGCAATAACTCTTTCTTTGACCGCTCCATTTTGAACTACTTCAAAATCTTGTCAAGGTATGTACTCATTGAAAAAACTTATCAAACGTCTTGATCTATCTCTATAGATCTTGAAGCTCAATATGTAAGCAGCTTCACCGAAGTCTTTCTTTGAAAAATTCCTTTCAAACACTCCTTTATGCTTTACAGAATAATTGTACATTATTTCCGATCAACAATATGTCAATCACATATACTTATCAGAAATGTTGTAGTGCTCCCACTCACTTTTCTTGTAAATACAGGCTTCACCGCAAGTCTGTATAAAACTATATGCTTTGATCAACTCATCAAAGCGTATATTCCAACCCCGAGATGCTTGCACCAGTCCATAGATGGATCGCTGGAGCTTGCACATTTTGTTAGCACCTTTCGGATTTGACAAAACCTTCTAGTTGCATCATATACAACTCTTCTTTATTAAATCCATTAAGGAATTCAGTTTTGTTTATCCATTTGCCAGATTTCATAAAATGCGGCAATTGCTAACATGATTCGGACAGACTTTTAAGCATAGATACGAGTGAGAATCTCTCATCGTAGTCAACACCTTGAACTTGTCGAAAACCTTTTTGCGACAATTCTAGCTTTGTAGATAGTAACACTACTATCAGTGTCTGTCTTCCTCTTGAAGATCCATTTATTTTCTATGGCTTGCCGATCATCGGGCAAATCCATCAAAGTCCATACTTTGTTCTCATACATGGATCATATCTCAGATTTCATGGCCTCAAACCATTTTGCGGAATCTGGGCTCATCATCGCTTCCTCATAGTTCGCAAGTTCGTCATGGTCTAGTAACATGACTTCCAGAACAGGATTACCGTACCACTCTGGTGCGGATCTCACTCTGGTTTACCTACGAGATTCGGTAGTAACTTGATCTGAAGTTTCATGATCATCATCATTAGCTTCCTCACTAATTGGTGTAGGAGTCATAGGAACAAATTTCTGTGATGAACTACTTTCCAATAAAGGAGAAGGTACAATTACCTTATCAAGTTTTCTACTTTCCTCCCACTCACTTCTTTCAAGAGAAACTCCTTCTCCAGAAAGTTTCCAAATTTAGCAAAAAATCTTGCCTTCGGATCTGTGATAGAAGGTGTACCCAACAGTAACTTTTGGGTATCCTATGAAGACACATTTCTCCGATTTGGGTTCGAGCTTATCAGGTTGAAGCTTTTTCACATAAGCATCGCAGCCCCAAACTTTCAGAAACGACAACTTTGGTTTCTTGCCAAACCACAGTTCATAAGGCGTCGTCTCAACGGATTTTGATGGTGCCCTATTTAACGTGAATGCAGCTGTCTCTAATGCATAACCCCAAAACGATAGTGGTAGATCGGTAAGATACATCATAGATTGCACTATATCCAATAAAGTACGGTTATGACGTTCGGACACACCATTACATTGTGGTGTTCCAGGTGGCATGAGTAGTGAAACTATTTCACATTGTTTTTAACTGAAGGCCAAACTCATAACTCAAATACTCTTCTCTACGATCAGATCGTAAAAACTTTATTTTCTTGTTACGATGATTTATCACTTCACTCTGACATTCTTTGAACTTTTCAAATGTTTCAGACTTATGTTTCATCAAGTAGATATACTCATATCTGCTCCAATCATCTGTGAAGATCAGAAAATAATGATACTTGTCGCGAGCCTCAATATTTATCGGACCACATACATCAGTATGTATGATTTCCAACAAATCTGTTGCTCGCTCCATTGTTCCGAAGAACAGAGTCTTAGTCATCTTGCCCATGAGGCATGGTTCGCAAGCATCAACTGATTCATAATCAAGTGATTCCAAAAGTCCATCAGCATGGAGTTTCTTCATGCGCTTTACACCAATATGACCTAAACGGCAGTGCTACAAATAAGTTGCACTATCATTATTAACTTTGCATCTTTTGGTTTCAATATTATGATTATGCGTATCACTACGATCGAGATCCAACGAACTATTTTCATTGGGTGTGTAACCATATAAGGTTTTATTCATGTAAACAGAACAACAATTTATTCTCTTACTTAAATGAATAACCGTATTACAATAAACATGATCAAATCATATTCATGCTCAACGCAAACACCAAATAACACTTATTTAGGTTCAACACTAATCTCGAAATTATAGGGAGTGTGCGATGATGATCATATCAATCTTGGAACCACTTCCAACACACATCGTCACTTCACCCTTAACTAGTCTCTGTTTATTCTGCAACTCCCGTTTCGAGTTACTAATCTTAGCAACTGAACTAGTATCAAATACTGAGGGTTTGCTATAAACACTAGTAAAGTACACATCAATAACATGTATATCAAATATACTTATGTTCACTTTGCCATCCTTCTTATCCGCCAATCACTTGGGGTAGTTCCGCTTCCAGTGACCAGTCCCTTTGCAGTAGAAGCACTTAGTCTCAGGCTTAGGACCAGACTTGGGCTTCTTCACTTGAGCAGCAACTTGCTTGCCGTTCTTCTTGAAGTTCCCCTTCTTCCCTATGCCCTTTTCTTGAAACTAGTGATCTTGTCAACCATCAACACTTGATGTTTTCCTTGATTTCTACCTTCGTTGATTACAGCATCACGAAGAGCTTGGGAGTTGTTTCCGTTATCCCTTACATATTATAGTTCATCACGAAGTTCTACTAACTTGGTGATGATGACTAGATAATTCTGTCAATCACTATCTTATCTGGAAGATTAACTCCCACTTGATTCAAGAGATTGTAGTACCCAGACAATCTGGGCACATGCTCACTAGTTGAGCGATTCTCCTCCATCTTTTAGCTATAGAACTTGTTGGAGACTTCATATCTCTCAACTCGGGTATTTGCTTGAAATATTAACTTCAACTCCTGGAACATCTCATATGCTCCATGACGTTCAAAACGTCTTTGAAGTCTCGATTCTAAGCCGTTAAGCATGGTGCACTAAACTATCAAGTAGTCATCATATTGAGCTAGCCAAACGTTCATAACGTCTGCATCTGCTCCTGCAATAGGTCCGTCACCTAGCGGTGCATCAAGGACATAATTCTTTTGTGCAGCAATGAGGATAAACCTCAGATCACGGATCCAATCCGCATCATTGCTACTAACATTTTTCAACACAATTTTCTCTAGGAACATATCAAAATAAACACAGGGAAGCAACAACGCGAGCAATTGGTCTACAACATAATTTGCAAAATACTACCAGGACTAAGCTCATGATAAATTTAAGTTCAATTAATCATATTACTTAAGAACTCCCACTTAGATAGACATCCCTCTAATCCTCTAAGTGATTACGTGATCCAAATCAACTAAACCATAACCGATCATCATGTGAGATGGAGTAGTTTTCAATGGTGAACATCGTTATGTTGATCATATCTACTATATGATTCACGCTTGACCTTTCGGTCTCCGTGTTCCGAGGCCATATCTGCATATGCTAGGCTCGTCAAGTTTAACCTGAGTATTCTGCGTGTGCAAAACTGGCTTGCACCCGTTGTAGATGGACGTATAGCTTATCACACCCGATCATCACGTGGTGTCCGGGCACGACGAACTTTGGCAACGGTGCATACTCAGGGAGAACACTTCTTGATAATTTAGTGAGAGATCATCTTATAATGCTACCGTCAATCAAAGCAAGATAAGATGCATAAAAGGATAAACATCACATGTAATCAATATAAGTGATATGATATGGCCATCATCATCTTGTGCTTGTGATCTCCATCTCTGAAGCACCGTTATGATCACCATCGTCGCCGGTGCGACACCTTGATCTCCATCGTAGCATCGTTGTCGTCTCGCCAATCTTATGCTTCCACGACTATAACTACCGTTTAGTAATAAAGTAAAGCATTACATCGCGATTGCATTGCATACAATAAAGCGACAACCATATGGCTCCTGCCAGTTGCCGATAACTCGGTTCAAAACATGATCATCTCATACAATAAAATTCAGCATCATGTCTTGACCATATCACATCACAACATGCCCTGCAAAAACAAGTTAGACGTCCTCTACTTTGTTGTTGCAAGTTTTACGTGGCTGCTACGGGCTTAAGCAAGAACCAATCTCACCTATGCATCAAAACCACAATGATAGTTTGTCAAATAGACTCCGTTTTAACCTTCGCAAGGACCGGGCGTAGCCATACTTGGTTCAACTAAAGTTGGAGAGACAGTCGCCCGCAAGCCACCTATGTGCAAAGCACGTTGGGGGAACTGGTCTCGCGTAAGCGTACGCGTAATGTTGGTCCGGGTCGTCTCGTCCAACAATGCCGCCGAACCAAAGTATGACATGCTGGTAGGCAGTATGACTTATATCGCCCACAACTCACTTGTGTTCTACTCGTGCATATAACATCAACATAAATAACCTAGGCTCGGATGCCACTGTTGGGGAACGTAGTAATTTCAAAAAAATTCCTACGCACACGCAAGATCATGGTGATGCATAGCAATGAGAGGGGAGAGTATGATCTACTTACCCTTGTAGATCGCAACGGAAGCGTTGACACAATGTAGAGGAAGTAGTCGTACGTCTTCCCGATCCGACCGATCCAAGCACCGTTACTCCGGCACCTCCGAGTTCTTGGCACACGTACAGCTCGATGACGATCCCCGGGCTCCGATCCAGCAAAGCTTCGGGGAGGAGTTCCGTCAGCACGACGGCGTGGTGACGATCTTGATGTTCTACCGTCGCAGGGCTTCGCCTAAGCACCGCTACGATATGACCGAGGTGGAATATGGTGCAGGGGGGCACCGCACACGGCTAAGGAACGATTACGAAGATCAACTTGTGTCTATGGGGTGCCCCTTGCCTCAGTATATAAAGGATGGAGGAGGAGGAGGCCGGCCAAGGCTATTGGTGCGGCCAGGATGGGAGTCCTACTACCTACCGGGAGTAGGACTCCCCTCCCCGTTCCTTGTCCAACTAGGAGAGGTGGAGGGAGAATAGGAAAGGGGGGCGCCGCCCCTCCCTCCTTGTCCAATTCGGACTAGGGGGAGAGGGGGCGCGCGGCCTGCCCTGGCAGCCCCTTCCTCTTCTCCACATTAGGCCCATAAGGCCCATTAACCCCCCGGGGGGTTCCGGTAACCCCCCGGTGCTCCCGGTTTTATCCGAACTTCCCGGAACGCCTCCTGACGACGGGCACTGGTTGTCGGTGAGGTTTTATGCCTCAGCCGGCGCCGTTCGGTTGATTACTTAGTCCGGAACTGGTTCCCTTCCCGGGTGTCCTGCTATAGTTCACTGCCAGATATAATCAATATCTTTCCAATCGTCCCTCGGGACCATTATCGAGAGGCGTGTCCTCCTGTCTATGTTCCTGGTAGACCTCAGCCATCCCAGGCTCACTCACCGCGATCGCTTTCGATTCCTAGCGGCAGGGAGCTTCTCTCTGCTCTCGCTTGGGAGGGCCGGCTTCGCTTCTCCGCTCTGGTAGCTCCATGTAAATACGCGAGGAGGATGATGAAGAAAGCTAGTTAAGTATTATTCCTGCTGCCTCGAATTTCATCTTCAAGATTCTTTGTGTGTGAATAGTTCGTGTTACTTTCAATATGCCTTTTTTCGTCTGAGCCGCTATTCGCATCTCTTACTGGGACTCTCCTGGCCAGGATGCGAGACAAGAATGTAGATGCTAAGGAGCTCCGTGACTGGAAGATCATCATCTTGGGCCGTCAGTGTACCATACGCCGGGCGACCACCAGCTTGACAAAGGGCAGTGCCCCATGATTGGCCTACAGCGGATTCTCCAGACAGTAGGAAGCATCTTTGTACGTGCGGCCTTGCAGACCGAGCCGAATTATATCTCACCATCAACTGTTCGCTCAGTCCCCCAGTTGATTTGTGTGAACTTATTTCGGTATTGGCTCACTGTTCCGAGATTAAGGCGCGCGATGTCGCATCGTCGGGGACTTGTTTCTTATGCTTCCGATATATCTCGGCTTTCGTATCTCGCCTTGCGTAGTGATAATGTTAGACGGGGCGGGCCAGTCTCTAGTTAAACGTCGCTCTCACAGGAGTTGTTACGAGGATAAGCCAGCTTCCATTCGCACACCTGAGACTATTTAGTGCTCGACTTGCTATTGCGAACGCGCCTCCCAGGGAAAATTTCTTTTGTCGATTGTGATGTCTCCTTTACCGAGCGAGGGGGCCTAGAGATACCTTCGTTGGCTCCACTCTTCGGGAGTGAAGGCGAGGAATCCTTGAGACTCTACTCTGCAGAAAGTGAGACGCCAAGGCGCCACAACGTGCTACCTCCTTGGCGCTAGTCGGCCGGAGACCTATGTCCCAGCCAGCTCCTTATAGAGTCCCCATTTCCAGCGTCTGTGACATTATGGTAAATTAGTCTACACCTAATGATTCATAGAATCCGTTCTTGGGTGTACTATACGTGTGTGCTGGTAGTCTCTATAGATGTCTTTCAAGTCATAGTCATGTGCAAGGCAGTATTGCAATATCGACGTTATTAACTCCCCTTAGGCCGGCCTGGGTGATTAGCTAATGGAATGGGTCATGTCCATCGTACTACGAATTCAATCCCTTCCGCTGAATGGATAATGTAGATAGATGGATAGTAAATGCAGAGTCAGACAAGCTCTCTGTGATCTATCCAGTTGCTGTCGTTGAGGGAAACATTAACCATCTTTGCTGGAAACTTAACGCCAGCTGCCTCAAGTAGAGGCATACTAGTGTTGACCTCTGTGTGTTTGTCGTGAGCGTAGTTCAAAAGCGCATGTATTATGTTTTCCGGTGGTATAGCAATTCTCGACGCATGGCAGATGCTGAAGTGAAGGAGGACATTGTATGCATAGATGATACCGCTAAACTAGACGAACTTCTATTCCATGCCTTAAGAGGAATATGTGTGCGCTTTCAAGAAAGATGGGGTTGATGTTGACAGGACAACACATCCAAAAAGTATGAAGTTTCACGAAGCACAGGGCAAAAGTAATTAAGTACACAACTCAAGCGTCCTGCAGCGACCGCCGTCTCGTAACCTTAACCATCTGTCAACGTGATTCTTCTCAAGCCCGACGTACGATCCTCGAGTTCCAAAGAGCGCTTCGGCGACAAGACCGCACACTTCTCAGATTCAGGCAGCTCGCATTCAATCACAAACTCTCAGACTTTCAGCCCTATCTCAGACACGCGTTCCACCCGTTTGATCGCGGGAGGCGTCCTACACCCTCCCAACGCCTAGCGGTTACATTCGGCTTGGCTTGGAAGGTGTCCATTACCAAGAAACAACTTGGAGAATTCCCTTCTTCTTGAGCCGGAGATACCTAACAGCTCGTTGCGGAATTTTCTGCAAAAAATTCAGTACAGATTAAACGCAATCTAATGTGCAGTGCGGAACTTGCAAAAAGAAGTACTGGTTACAACTATTATGAAGATCTTGAGACTACCTGCATGTAGTACAAAACATACTAGCGGGGAAAATTGTGGAAACTATTACTTTTCATCTTAGTATCTAAGCAGTTCGCATATTGTAACCATGAAAAATAAGACAACAGAGCTCCATGCACACAAGCAAAGAAATAAAAACAAGATATAAGTACAAAGTGCAGTTAACTTCAATAAAACAAAAAGATAAGTGTTCCTAAGAAACTAGAGAAGAGTTCAGACTACGTGAGTTTATCCACCTGGCTATGATGACCGTTATCGCTCATTGGAAAAGAAGACACAAGAAAAGAAGTCAGGATCAAGCGTAGCGACGCTAACGCTGAGGCGAATAAGGATCTCTCTTCTCACTCCTTCTGATAGTGAAGGAGCTCGGAAGCCGAAACTTGAGACTTGCTGTTGGGCGATTGCCGCCCGTAAATGCTGAGCTAATGGACAAAAGGACTGGTGCGGCCAAGACCCGTCGGGCGGGAAAAGCAGGTGGGCGCGAGAGGGGCAGAATGGAAACGCAGAATGCGCGGCGTTAGATGATGGCCATTATCCAATCCTTCTGGTGAAGGTTCTACACTCGACTCCGGGGAAGGAAGCTCGCCATATCGCAAGCTGCTCATCTCGGCCCAGCGTGACGGGACGAGCCATGAGGTACGCGTGATCCCCAACGCAACGGGTGAGACCAGCATCCGAACGCGCTGCCGTGAGCAAGCTGAGAGATTCGCAGCGGAGCCGGCGGCGCCAATGGAGGGATTTCCATTGCGGAGAGCAAAACCATGATATAAAGGTAAAAATAAGAGGTGGTGCAGCTAGAGGCAGGAGAGGAATGGACGACAAGCGTTAGCGGCTTTAAAAGGGACATGGAACTTGTGAGCGAAAGCAAGGAGGTAGAAGTTGGCCTTACATTTTAAGCTCGCGAGAGGCGGCAATGGCTCAATGCAAGTTCGCAAGACTTCAACATATAGAGGGCGATGTTAGAGTTGAAATTTGCCTTGACGTTACCAAGAAGTGCGAAGGCTGCAGACTCAATAAAGGCTGCTCTAATAGCCAAAGCAAACGGAGAAGGTGCGCTCTCCGCAGGATCTTGAGAGATAATACGTGAGAACATCGACTGTTGAGTTGCGAAGAGAGATTCCATCGTAACTCATGACGTAGAGTCAGAATGTAAAATAAAACTCGTCTTGGAAACCAACTCTCTGAAATAGATTATAATCCCGGTAGACCTGACTTTTATGTGTGGCTGTTCTTCAAAAGTCTTACCAGGAGTTCACTGCATATGCTTTGGCGACTGGAAGTGCGCGTACATGCTCCAAAATGAAGCACAAAGAAAAGCACTTTTGCGGCAGTGCACAAAAGCAGGATTAGTGCAGCTGATGCAGTGAGTCACATTATCTCGGGGCCTGAGAGCAATCATCGACAGTCCAGCGCGCTGGCAGTAGGCTTGCGGATAGAACAGTCTAGGCAGAGACCTTCTTTGAGGCTCATCACAATCCTAGAGCCCGAACGTAAAAGCCTCACAACGCCTAGCGACGCTAAGAAAAACGTTTCATCACTGTTCCTCGATCAGCACAGACCATGAAGAAAGCGTGCTGCGCGTGGCAACTCTGAGGAGCGGCACATACCAGCAGTGAGTGCACACCCCTTACGGCAGAGTGCGAGTGGACATAAGATAACCTCGATGAGCGGCAAAAAACATATGCAATACTGGCGGATGCAGAGTGCACATCTGCGCGAGATCCTAGTGCGAAGCGACCTGAGAGCCCTTCAGTCATGTTAGTGCACGGCGGTATTGATGATAGATATGGCTAGCTTTCCGCAATCCAGCACTGCGCCTCCACAACGTGTCGCTCAGATCCTCTGCCGCCTTACACTTGAATAAAAGCTCAAAGAGATAGGAGACATACAAAGGCCCTTGTAACCGCACCGCTACTCATAGCGTGACGCGAACAAGCTAGTTCGTGTGAGCGGAGTAGGTCTGCATCAGGCCAGCAGCAGTTCGGAGTGCGTTTGGAGGAACGCATCGACGGTCGAACTAGGGTGCTGGGGGTTCGGCTTCTTTCTTGTCGCTGGCTATGCGAATTGCGTGATAGCATTGACATTGGCCTCATACAAGGTAGCTGTCGAGAGCTCAGCTCATTGTAATATATTTTCTTTAGCGTACGTCCAGGCGTTCGTCATATGTAGAGTTCTCCAATATTTACTGTGAGATTCACAAGGTTTGATGATTGTTATCTATGTCCCTATGCTGCTTTAGCGTAAGCTTGCTTCCTAAGAGCAGGTGCAGTTCGGGCATGCTGTCCGCCTGCCGGCCGAGCGTGTATGAGCGCGAGACTGGCGTGCGGACTAACATTAGGCTGCACACAACACACCGGGGTGCCGAACGGCGTGCTAAGGCCGACTCTACCGAGCAGAAGCCACAATTCGGCTAGTCCAGCTCTCGAGACTCGACTCTACAGTAATGTGCCATGCGCGATTAGGCGTCGATTTCAAACAAAAACTTCAAAAAAATAAATGAGTCCAACCCCAAGAGGCCCCCTACCTCTCGCGCGTATCAGAGGATGTAAGCAAGTAGCCGCGACGCTTAAGCTCTAAGGTTGTGATTCGACGAGCGAAATACAATAGACGAATGGCAAGGGGCGGCTATGTAGCAATTAGCCGTTTGGCATCGTACGCCTAATCGATCTGTGCATATAGAGTTGCGCGCGTACGTTATTTATTGCGCTGACAACGAACACGCAGCAGTTACGGGGGCATTGTCGCCAATCCGGCTTATGCTGTGTGGACTCCTACCTAGCTCGGAACTAAAAACCCGGAGTATAGAACATCGCTGAAAGATGCTCGTTATCGATAATCGACGGAATACATGTGTACCTTGAAATTCATAGAAGAGCTAAATTTGCCAGCGGAAGGACATCAAAAAATACTGTCGTCTAGACATGTTGTGGCAACTTAGACGTGTAGTACATTTATAGTCATGCTCTAGTTCTCCTCACTTCGAACACGCGATAGAGATGCATTCTTGAACGACGCCTGGTGTCGATATCATCCTTCTCATCTACCTGCTAGTTCCCCTCTCGGCGCTATGACTTACGCAGGTGGGCGGAGATACATCTATTACAATTTGTCTACAGTAGGAAGCAGCGAAGAAGATGAGCGCGAAAAGAAGAATAAAGATAGGAGAGGCGTCTAGTTAAAAGAAATATGCTATCTGATAGAAAAAGTCCCACATGTCCTAGTACCAGTCCACCAATCGGAGCGTGTTGGCGCGTGTAAAATGTCAGATTTATTCATGTATCGCCAGCGCATGCGAACAGGCAATAATTATAGACGCAAGACTACCGATGACGGAGAGCGGGACGAATCTTGTGCACTCTAGCGGCACAATGCGTCATGCTCGCGCGAGATCGCGTTGCGGCTGGTCCTACGCGCTGGCCGGTCTCCATGCAACACGACGGCGCCGCACCGTACCTTTCAGATTTAGGCAAGACTGCCGTGAGCTGACGGCATCTCAGACAACTCGCAGGTCTCCACAAGACAAGTCCCATCAACCGCGCTTAGCCACCAAATTATATAGGTGTGTGATAAAGTAGCAACTCAATTCAAACGTATAGTTATGCCTACGTTTGATCTACCTCTACCACGGTTAGTCTCATAGGACTGGTACCGGATAGACAACTGTGTGCGGGAAGGAGGTGACGCTAGCGTTATGTCCCTTGCTGGCAGCACTCGGCCTAAGCGAGCGTCTGCCCAGTGATACGTTCGAAGCCGTTGATGGAGTCTGTACTGGTCGTGATTCATACCCTTGTAGATCGGTAAACGCGGGAAGCGTTCAAGTGAACGGGGTTGATGGTCGTACTCGTCGTATTCAAATCACCGATGACCTGCGAACGCACGGCACCTCCGCGTTCAACACACGTACAGCCCGGAGACGTCTCCCATGCCTTGATCCAGCAAGGGGAGAGGGAGAGGTTGATGAAGATCCAGCAACACGACGGCGTGGTGGTGGATGCAGGGCGTCACAGTAGCAGGGCTTCGCCTATACTACGAGAGAGAGACGTAACGGGGAGAGAGGGAGGGGCTGCACCAAAGGCAAAAGTGTGTTTGAGAGGCCCTCCTACCCCACTATATATAGGAATCCCAAGGGGGGGGTGCGCCAGCCCCTAGGAGATCCAATCTCCAAGGGGGCGGCGGCCAGGGGAGGAGTCGCTCCAATGCAAAGAAAGGGTGCGGGGTAGTTGTAGCAACAGCCGCAGGCTCACCTAAATGTTGTTTGAGCGACGCCTGCGAAGCCAACAGGACCAGGGGAGGTGCAGCTTCCGCCCCCCCACCGACCGTATGTTACGAGAGGTGCGGCTTTCTCCCCTCCTTGGGGCCTGCCTATAGCCTCTAGGTGTGTTTCCCCTTCACGCCTTAGCAGAGCGCTGGCCGTGGTCCAGCCATAGGGAGGGGGATAGAGCGCCTCCGAACCCCTTGGGACTGGGATTCCTCGTGCCCATCTTCAGCCCATGGACCCCTCCGGATTGACTGGCTAGGGCTTGGTTCCCACAGGCCCTTTTCGTGCCCCCGGGATATCTTCTGCGGGGTGTGCCGTCCGGTGATTCAAATCACCGGAGGGGCTGCCGACCTTGTGGTGCACTGCTTTTGGCCGGAAACTGGACTTCCTATATATAAATCTCTTCACCTTCTTTACCGGACCATTCCGGAAACCTCGACGTCCGTGATGGGGATCTCATCCGGGACTCCGAACAACTTTCGGGTTACCGCATACTAATATCTCTACAACCCTAGCGTCACCGAACCTTAAGTGTGTAGACCCTACGGGTTCGGGAGACATGCAGACATGACCGAGACGTTCTTTGGTCAATAACCAACAGCGGGATCTGGATACCCATGATGGCTCCCACATGTTCCACGATGGTCTCATCGGATGAACCACGATGTCAAGGACTTAATCAATCCCGTATACAATTCCCTTTGTCTATCGGTATGTTACTTGCCCGAGATTCGATCGTCGGTATCCAATACCTAGTTCAATCTCGTTACCGGTAAGTCTCTTTACTCGTTCTATAACACATCATCCCATGATCAACTCCTTGGTCACAATGCGCATATGATGATGTCCTACCGAGTGGGCCCAGAGATACCTCTCCGCTTACACGGAGTGACAAATCCCAGTCTCGATTCGTGCCAACCCAACAGACACTTTTGGAGATACCTGTAATGCACCTTTATAGTCACCCAGTTACGTTGTGACGTTTGATACACCCAAAGCATTCCTACGGTATCCGGGAGTTGCACAAATCTCATGGTCTAAGGAAATGATACTTGACATTAGAAAAGCTTTAGCATACGAACTACACGATCTAGTGCTATGCTTAGGATTGGGTCTTGTCCATCACATCATTCTCCTAATGATGTGATCCCGTTATCAACGACATCCAATGTCCATGGTCAGGAAACCGTAACCATCTATTGATCAACGAGCTAGTCAACTAGAGGCTCACTAGGGACATGGTGTTGTCTATGTATCCACACATGTATCTGAGTTTCCTATCAATACAATTATAGCATGGATAATAAACGATTATCATGAACAAGGAAATATAATAATAACCAATTTATTATTGCCTCTAGGGCATATTTCCAACAGTCTCCCACTTGCACTAGAGTCAATAATCTAGTTCACATCGCCATGTGATTAACACTCACAGGTCACATCGCCATGTGACTAACACCCAAGAGTTTACTAGAGTCAGTAGTCTAGTTCACATCACTATGTGATTAACACTCAATGAGTTTTAGGTTTGATCATGTTGCTTGTGAGAGAGGTTTTAGTCAACAGGTCTGAACCTTTCAGATCCGTGTGTGCTTTACAAATCTCTATGTCATCTCCTAGATGTAGCTACCACGTTCTATTTGGAGCTATTCCAAATAACTGTTCTACTTGGAGCTATTCTAAATTATTGCTCCATTATATGCATCCGGTATCTCTACTCAGAGCTATCCGGATAGGTGTTAAGCTTGCATCGACGTAACCCTTTACGACGAACTCTTTTACCACCTCCATAACCGAGAAACTTCCTTAGTCCGCTAGTTACTAAGGATAACTTTGACCGTTGTCCTGTGATCCATTCATGGATCACTCTTGTACCCCTTGACTGACTCATGGCAAGGCACATTTCAGGTGCGGTACACAGCATAGCATACTGTAGAGCCTATGTCTTAAGCATAGGGGACGACCTTCGTCCTTTCTCTCTATTCTGCCGTGGTAGAGCTTTAAGTCTTAACTTCATACCTTACAACTCAGGCAAGAACTCCTTCTTTGACTGATCCATCTTGAACACCTTCAAGATCACGTCAAGGCATGTGCTCATTTGAAAGTACTATCAAGCGTTTTGATCTATCCTCATAGATCTTGATGCTCAATGTTCAAGTAGCTTAATCCAGGTTTTCCATTGAAAAACACTTTCCAAATAACCCTATATGCTTTCCAGAAATTCTACGTCATTTCCGATCAACAACATATATTCATCAGAAATTCTATAGTGCTCCCACTCACTTCTTTGGAAATACAAGTTTCTCATAAACTTTGTGTACACCCAAAAACTTTGATCATCATCAAAGCATACATTCCAACTCCGAGATGCTTACTCCAGTCCTTAGAAGGATTGCTGGAGCTTTGCATACTTATTAGCATCTTTCAGGATTGACAAAACCTTCCAGTTGTATCACATACAACCTTTCCTCAAGAAAATCGTCGAGGAAACAATGTTTTGACATCCTATCTGCAAGATTTCATAAATAATGCAGTGACTGCTAATATAATTCCAACAGACTCTTAGCATCGCTACGAGTGAGAAAATCTCACCGTAGTCAACTCCTTGAACTTGTCAGAAAACATCTTAACGACAAGTCGAGCTTTCTTAATGGTGACATTTACCATCATTGTCCGTCTTCCTTTTAAAATCCATCTACACTCAACAGCCTTACGACCATCAAGTAATTCTTCCAAAGTCTACACTTTGTTTTCATATATGGATCCTCTCTCGGATTATATGGCCTCGAGCCATTTATCGGAATCTGGGCCCACCATCGCTTCTCCATAGCTCGTAGGTTCATTGTTGCCTAGCAACATGACTTCCAAGACAGGGTTACGTACCACTCTGAAGTAGTACGCATCCTTGTTATCCTACGAGGTTTGGGAGTGACTTGATCCGAAGTCTCATGATCAATATCATAAGCTTCCCCTTCAATTGGTGTAGGTGCCACAGGAACAACTCTTTGTGCCCTGCTATACACTAGTTGAAGTAATGGTTTAATAACCTCATCAAGTCTCCGCCATCCTCCCACTCAATTCTTTCGAGAGAAACTTTTCCTCGTGAAAGGACCCGATTCTAGAAACAATCCCTTATTGCTTTCGGATCTGAGACAGGAGGTATACCCAACTGTTTTGGGTGTCCTATGAAGATGCATTTATCCGCTTTGGGTTCGAGCTTATCAGCCTAAAACTTTTCACATAAGCGTCGCAGCCCCAAACTTTTAAGAAATGACAGCTTAGGTTTCTCTAAACCATAGTTCATACGGCGTCATCTCATCGGAATTACATGGTGCCCTATTTAAAGTGAATGTGGTTGTCTCTAATGCCTAACCCATAAACTATTGTGGTAATTTGATAAGAGACATCATGGTATGCATCATATCCAATAGGGTGCAGTTATGATGTTCGGACACACCATCACACTATGGTGTTCCAGGCTGTATTAGCTGTGAAACGATTTCCACAATGTCTTAATTCTGTGCCAAACTCGTAATTCAGATATTCATCTCTATGATCATATCATAGATATTTTATCCTCTTGTCACGATGATATTTCAACTTCACCCTGAATTTACTTGAACCTTTCAATAATTCAGACTCGTGATTCATCAAGTAAATATACTCAACATTTACTCAAATCATCTGTGAAGTAAGAACATAACGATATCCACTACATGCCTCAGTACTCATTGGACTGCACACATCAAAAATGTATTACTTCCAACAAGTTGCTTTCTTGTTCCATTTTACTGAAAAACGAGGCTTTCAGTCATCTTGCCCATGTGGTATGATTTGCATGTCTCAAGTGATTCAAAATCAAGTGAGTTCAAATGGTCCATTTGCATGGAGTTTCTTCATGCATATACACCAATAGACATGGTTCGCATGTCTCAAACTTTTCAAAAATGAGTGAGTCCAAAGATCCATCAACATGGAGCTTCCTCATGCGTTTTATACCGATATGACTTACGTGGCAGTGCCACAAGTAGGTGGTACTATCATTACTATCTTTTGGCATGAACATGTGTATCACTACGATCGAGATTCAATAAACCATTCATTTTAGGTGTAAGACCATTGAAGGTATTATTCAAATAAACAGAGTAACCATTATTCTCCTTAAATGAATAACCGTATTGCGATAGACATAATCCAATCATGTCTATGCTCAACACAAACACCAATCTCGATGGTAGAAGGAGCGTGCGATGCTTGATCATATCAACATTGGAAACACTTCCAACACATATCGTCAGCTCACCTTTAGCTAGTCTCCGTTTATTCCGTAGCTTTTATTTCGAGTTACCAACACTTAGCAACCGAACCGGTATCTAATACCCTGGTGCTACTAGGAGTACTAGTAAAGTACACATCAATACAATGTATATCCAATATACTTCTATCGACCTTGCCAGCCTTCTTATCTACCAAGTATCTAGGGTAATCCTGCTCCAGTGGCTGTTCCCTTTATTACAGAAGCACTTAGTCTCGGGTTTGGGTTCAACCTTGGGTTTATTCACTAGAGCAGCAGCTGAATTGCCGTTTTATGAAGTATCCCTTCGTGCCCTTGCCCTTCTTGAAACTAGTGGTTTCACCAACGATCAACAATTGATGCTCCTTCTTGATTTCTACTTTTGTGGTGTCAAACATCACGAACATCTCAAGGATCATCATACATGTCCCTGATATATTATAGTTCGTCACGAAGCTCTAGCAGCTTGGTGGTAATGACTTCGGAGAAACATCACTATCTTATCTGGAAGATCAACTCCCACTTGATTCAAATGATTGTTGTACTCAGACAATCCGAGCACAAGCTCAACAATTGAGCTTTTCTCCTTAGTTTGCAGGTTAAGAAAATCGTCGGAGGTCTTATACCTCTTGACGTGGGCACGAGCCTGAAATTCCAATTTCAGCCCTCAAAACATCTCATATGTTTCGTGACGTTTCAAAACGTCTTTGGTGCCTCAACTCTAAACCGTTTAACTGAACTATCATGTAGTTATCAAAACGTGTATGTCAGATGTTCACAACATCCACAGACAATGTTCGAGGTTCAGCACACTGAGCGGTGCATTAAGGACATAAGCCTTCTAAGAAGCAATGAGGACAATCCTCAGTTTACGGACCTAGTCCGCATAATTGCTACTATCAACTTTCAACTAAATTTTCTCTAGGAACATAACTAAACAGTAGAACTATAGCGTGAGCTACGACATAATTTGCAAAATCCTTTTGACTATGTTCAGGATAATTAAGTTCATCTTATGAACTCCCACTTAGATTAGACATCCCTCTAGTCATCTAAGTATTACACGATCCGAGTCGACCAGGCCATGTCCGATTAACACGTGAGACGGACTAGTCAACGTCGGTGAACATCTTCATGTTGATCGTATCTTCCATACGACTCGTGTTCGACCTTTCGGTCTCTGTGTTCCGAGGCCATGTCTTCACATGCTTAGGCTCGTCAAGTTAACCCTAAGTGTTTTTGCATGTGTAAATCTTGCTTACACCCGTTGTATGTGAACGAAAGGATCTATCACACCCGATTAACACGTGATGCTTCGAAGCGACGAACTATAGCAACGGTGCACAGTTAGGGGAGAACACTTCTTGAAATTTTAATGAGGGATCATCTTATTTACTACCGTCGTTCTAAGCAAATAAGATGTATAAACATGATAAACATCATATGCAATCAAATAGTGACATGATATGGCCAATATCATGTAGCTCCTTTGATCTCCATCTTGGGGCTCCATGATCATCTATTACAAGAACATGATTAATCTCATACATTACATATATCATTCATCACATCCTTTTGGCCATATCACATCACATAGCATACCCTGCAAAAACAAGTTAGACGTCCTCTAATTGTTGTTTGCATGTTTTACGTGGCTGCTATGGGTTTCTAGCAAGAACGGTTCTTACCTACGCAAAGACCACAACGTGATATGCCAATTGCTATTTACCCTTCATAAGGACCCTTTTCATCGAATCCGATCCGACTAAAGTAGGAGAGACAGACACCCGCCAGCCACCTTATGCAACTAGTGCATGTTTGTCGGTGGAACCGGTCTCACGTAAGAGTACGTGTAAGGTTGGTCCGGGCCGCTTCATCCCACGATGCCGCCGAATCAAGATAAGACTAGTAACGGCAAGCATATTGAACAAAATCAACGCCCACAACTACTTTGTGTTCTACTCGTGCATAGAAACTACGCATAGACCTAGCTCATGATGCCACTGTTGGGGAATGTAGCATAAATTCAAAATTTTCCTACGTATCACCAAGATCTATCTATGGAGAAACCAGCAACGAGGGGAAGGAGAGTGCATCTACATACCCTTGTAGATCGCTAAGCGGAAGCGTTCAAGTGAACGGGGTTGATGAAGTCGTACTCGTCGTGATTCAAATCACCGATGATCAAGTGCCGAACGCACGGCACCTCCGCGTTCAACACACGTACGGAACGGAGACGTCTCCCATGCCTTGATCCAGCAAGGAGGAGGGAGAGGTTGATGAAGATCCAGCAGCACGACGGCGTGGTGGTGGATGCAGGGCGTCACAGTAGCAGGGCTTTCGCCTATACTACGAGAGAGAGACGTAACGGGGAGAGAGGGAGGGGCTGCACCAAAGGCAAAAGGTGTTTTGAGAGGCCCTCCTACCCCACTATATATAGGAATCCCAAGGGGGGGTGCGCCAGCCCCTAGGAGATCCAATCTCCAAGGGGGCGGCGGCCAGGGGAGGAGTCCTCCCCCCCCAAGGCACCTAGGAGGTGCCTTCCCTCCTTGGGACTCTTCCTTAGGGTTTCCCCCTTCACCCTAGGCGCATGGGCCATAAGGGAAGTGGCGCCCCAGCCCACTTTGGGCTGGATCCCTTCCCACTTCAGCCCATGGGACCCTCCGGGATAGGTGGCCCCACCCGGTGGGCCCCCGGGACCCTTCCGGTGGTCCCGGTACAATACCGATAACCCCGAAACTTGTCCCGATGGCCGAAACAACACTTCCTATATATAAGTCTTTACCTCCGGACCATTCCGGAACTCCTCGTGACGTCCGGGATCTCATCCGGGACTCCGAACAATATTCGGGTTACTGCATACATATATCTTCATAACCCTAGCGTCACCGAACCTTAAGTGTGTAGACCCTACGGGTTCGGGAGACATGCAGACATGACGAGACGTTCTCCGGTCAATAGCCAACAGCGGGATCTGGATACCCATGTTGGCTCCCACATGTTCCACGATGATCTCATCGGATGAACCACGATGTCAAGGACTTAATCAATCCCGTATACAATTCCCTTTGTCTAGCGGTACGATACTTGCCCGAGATTCGATCGTCGGTATCCCGATACCTTTTTCAATCTCGTTACCGGCAAGTCTCTTTACTCGTTCCGTAACACATCATCCCGTGATCAACTCCTTGATCACATTGTGCACATTATGATGATGTCCTACCGAGTGGGCCCAGAGATACCTCTTCGTCACACGGAGTGACAAATCCCAGTCTCGATTCGTGCCAACCCAACAGACACTTTCGGAGATACCCGTAGTCCTTTATAGCCACCCAGTTACGTTGTGACGTTTGGCACTCCCAAAGCACTCCTACGGTATCCGGGAGTTGCACAATCTCATGGTCTAAGGAAATGATACTTGACATTAGAAAAGCTTTAGCATACGAACTACACGATCTAGTGCTATGCTTAGGATTGGGTCTTGTCCATCACATCATTCTCCTAATGATGTGATCCCGTTATCAACGACATCCAATGTCCATGGTCAGGAAACCGTAACCATCTATTGATCAACGAGCTAGTCAACTAGAGGCTTACTAGGGACATGGTGTTGTCTTTGTATCCACACATGTATCTGAGTTTCCTATCAATACAATTCTAGCATGGATAATAAACGATTATCATGAACAAGGAAATATAATAATAATCAATTTATTATTGCCTCTAGGGCATATTTCCAACATGACGGTGCTTCGGAGATGGAGATCACAAGCACAAGATGATGATGGCCATATCATATCACTTATATTGATTGCATGTGATGTTTATCCTTTTATGCATCTTATCTTGCTTTGATTGACGGTAGCATTATAAGATGATCTCTCACTAAATTATCAAGAAGTGTTCTCCCTGAGTATGCACCGTTGCAAAAGTTCTTCGTGCTGAGACACCACGTGATGATCGGGTGTGATAGGCTCTACGTTCAAATACAACGGGTGCAAAACAGTTGCACACGCGGAATACTCGGGTTATACTTGACGAGCCAAGCATATGCAGATATGGCCTCGGAACACAGAGACCGAAAGGTCGAGCGTGAATCATATAGTAGATATGATCAACATAACGATGTTCACCATTGAAAACTACTCCATATCACGTGATGATCGGGTATGGTTTAGTTGATTTGGATCACGTGATCACTTAGAGGATTAGAGGGATGTCTATCTAAGTGGGAGTTCTTAATTAATTTGATTAACTGAACATAAAACTTATCATGAACTTAGTACCTGATAGTATCTTGCTTGTTTATGTTGATTGTAGATAGATGGCTCGTGCTGTTGTTCCGTTGAATTTTAATGCGTTCCTTGAGAAAGCAAAGTTGAAAGATGATGGTAGCAATTACACGGACTGGGTCCGTAACTTGAGGATTATCCTCATTGCTGCACAGAAGAATTACGTCCTGGAAGCACCGCTGGGTGCCAGGCCTGCTGCTAGAGCAACACCAGAAGTTATGAAAGTCTGGCAAAGCAAAGCTGATGACTACTCGATAGTTCAGTGTGCCATGCTTTACGGCTTAGAATCGGGACTTCAACGATGTTTTGAACGTCATGGAGCATATGAGATGTTCCAGGAGTTGAAGTTAATATTTCAAGCAAATGCCCGAATTGAGAGATATGAAGTCTCCAATAAGTTCTATAGCTGCAAGATGGAGGAGAATAGTTCTGTCAGTGAGCATATACTCAAAATGTCTGGGTATAATAACCACTTGATTCAATTGGGAGTTACTCTTCCAGATGATTGCGTCATTGACAGAATTCTCCAATCACTGCCACCAAGCTACAAGAGCTTCGTGATGAACTATAATATGCAAGGGATGAACAAGACTATTCCCGAGCTCTTCGCGATGCTTAAAGCTGCGGAGGTAGAAATCAAGAAGGAGCATCAAGTGTTGATGGTTAACAAAACCACTAGTTTCAAGAAAAAGGGCAAAGGGAAAAAGAAGAAGGGGAACTTCAAGAAGAACAGCAAGCAAGTTGCAGCTCAAGAGAAGAAACCCAAGTCTGGACCTAAGCCTGAAACTGAGTGCTTCTACTGCAAGCAGACTGGTCACTGGAAGCGCAGCTGCCCCAAGTATTTGGCGGATAAGAAGGATGGCAAGGTGAACAAAGGTATATGTGATATACATGTTATTGATGTGTACCTTACTAATGCTCGCAGTAGCACCTGGGTATTTGATACTGGTTCTGTTGCTAATATTTGCAACTCAAAACAGGGACTACAGAATAAGCGGACACTAGCAAAGGACGAGGTGACGATGCGCGTGGGAAACGGTTCCAAAGTCGATGTGATCGCGGTCGGCACGCTACCTCTACATCTACCTTCGGGATTAATATTAGACCTAAATAATTGTTATTTGGTGCCAGCGTTGAGCATGAACATTATATCTGGATCTTGTTTAATGCGAGACGGTTATTCATTTAAATCAGAGAATAATGGTTGTTCTATTTATATGAGTAATATCTTTTATGGTCATGCACCCTTGAAGAGTGGTCTATTTTTGATGAATCTCGATAGTAGTAGTACACATATTCATAATGTTGAAACCAAAAGATGCAGAGTTGATAATGAAAGTGCAACTTATTTGTGGCACTGCCGTTTAGGTCATATCGGTGTAAAGCGCATGAAGAAACTCCATGCTGATGGACTTTTGGAACCACTTGATTATGAATCACTTGGTACTTGCGAACCGTGTCTCATGGGCAAGATGACTAAAACACCGTTCTCCGGTACTATGGAGAGAGCACCAGATTTGTTGGAAATCATACATACCGATGTATGTGGACCGATGAATATTGAGGCTCGTGGCGGATATCGTTATTTTCTCACCTTCACAGATGACTTAAGCAGATATGGGTATATCTACTTAATGAAACACAAGTCTGAAACATTTGAAAAGTTCAAAGAATTTCAGAGTGAAGTTAAAAATCATCGTAACAAGAAAATAAAGTTTCTACGATCTGATCGTGGAGGAGAATATTTGAGTTACGAGTTTGGTGTACATTTGAAAAATTGTGGAATAGTTTCGCAACTCACGCCACCCGGAACACCACAGCGTAATGGTGTGTCCGAACGTCGTAATCGTACTTTACTAGATATGGTGCGATCTATGATGTCTCTTACTAATTTACCGCTATCATTTTGGGGATACGCTCTAGAGACGGCCGCATTCACGTGAAATAGGGCACCATCAAAATCCGTTGAGACGACGCCTTATGAACTATGGTTTGGCAAGAAACCAAAGTTGTCGTTTCTTAAAGTTTGGGGCTGCGATGCTTATGTGAAAAAGCTTCAACCTGATAAGCTCGAACCCAAATCGGAGAAATGTGTCTTCATAGGATATCCAAAGGAAACTGTTGGATACACCTTCTATCACAGATCCGAAGGCAAGACTTTTGTTGCTAAGTTCGGAAACTTTCTAGAGAAGGAGTTTCTCTCGAAAGAAGTGAGTGGGAGGAAAGTAGAACTTGACGAGGTAACTGTACCTACTCCTTTATTGAGAAGTAGTACATCACAGAAAACTGTTTCTGCGACACCTACACCAATAAGTGAGGAAGCTAATGATGATGATCATGAAACTTTAGATCAAGATACTACCTGAACCTCGTAGATCAACCAGAGTAAGATCCGCACCAGAGTGGTACGGTAATCCTGTTCTGGAGTCATGCTACTAGATCATGATGAACCTACGAACTATGAAGAAGCGATGGGTGAGCCCAGATTCCGCAAAATGTCTTGAAGCCATGAAATCTGAGATGGGATCCATGTATGAGAACAAAGTATGGACTTTGGTTGACTTGCCCGAATGATCGGCAAGCAATTGAGAATAAATGGATCTTCAAGAAGAAGACTGACGCTCGACGGTAATGTTACTGTCTACAAAGCTCGACTTGTTGCAAAATGTTTTTGACAAGTTCAAGGGATTGACTATGATCAGACCTTCTCACCCGTAGCGATGCTTAAGTCTGTCCAAATCATGTTAGCAATTGCCGCGTTTTATGATTATGAAATATGGTAGATGGATGTCAAAACTGCATTCTTGAATGGATTTCTGGAAGAAGAGTTGTATATGATGCAACCGGAAGGTTTTGTCGATCCAAAGGGAGCTAACAAAGTGTGCAAGCTCCAGCAATCCATTTATGGATTGGTGCAAGCCTCTCGGGGTTGGAATAAACGCTTTGATAGTGTGATCAAAGCATTTCGTTTTATACAGACTTCTGGAGAAGCCTGTATTTACAAGAAAGTGAGTGGGAGCTCTGTAGCATTTCTGATATTATATGTGGATGACATATTGTTGATTGGAAATGATATAGAATTTCTAGATAGCATAAAGGGATACTTGAATAAAAGTTTTTCAATGAAAGACCTCGGTGAAGCTGCTTACATATTAGGCATAAAGATCTATAGAGATAGATCAAGACGCTTAATTGGACTTTCACAAAGCACATACCTTGACAAGATTTTGAAGAAGTTCAAAATGGATCAAGCAAAGAAAGGGTTCTTGCCTGTGTTACAAGGTGTGAGATTGAGTAAGACTCAAAGCCCGACCACTGCAGAAGATAGAGAGAAAATAAAAGATGTTCCCTATGCTTCAGCCATAGGCTCTATCATGTATGCAATGCTGTGTACCAGACCTGATGTGTGCCTTGCTATAAGTTTAGCAGGGAGGTACCAAAGTAATCCAGGAGTGGATCACTGGACAGCGGTCAAGAACATCCTGAAATACCTGAAAAGGACTAAGGATATGTTTCTCGTATATGGAGGTGACAAAGAGCTCACCGTAAGAGGTTACATTGATGCAAGCTTTGACACTGATCCGGACGATTCTAAATCGCAAACCGGATACGTGTTTACATTAAACGGTGGAGCTGTCAGTTGGTGCAGTTCTAAACAAAGCGTCGTAGCGGGATCTACATGTGAAGCAGAATACATAGCTGCTTCGGAAGCAGCGAACGAAGGAGTCTGGATGAAGGAGTTCATATCCGATCTAGGTGTCATACCTAGTGCATCGGGTCCAATGAAAATCTTTTGTGACAATACTGGTGCTATTGCCTTGGCGAAGGAATCCAGATTTCACAAAAGGACCAAACACATCAAGAGACGCTTCAACTCCATCCGGGATTTAGTCCAGGTGGGAGACATAGAGATTTGCAAGATACATACGGATCTGAATGTTGCAGACCCGTTGACTAAGCCTCTTCCACGAGCAAAACATGATCAGCACCAAGACTCCATGGGTGTTAGAATCATTACGGTGTAATCTAGATTATTGACTCTAGTGCAAGTGGGAGACTGAAGGAAATATGCCCTAGAGGCAATAATAAAGTTATTATTTATTTCCTTAAATCATGATAAGTGTTTATTATTCATGCTAGAATTCTATTAACCGGAAACATAATACATGTGTGAATACATAGACAAACAGAGTGTCACTAGTATGCCTCTACTAGACTAGCTCGTTAATCAAAGATGTTTATGTTTCCTAACCATGAACAAAGAGTTGTTATTTGATTAACGAGGTCACATCATTAGTTGAATGATCTGATTGACATGACCCATTATATTAGCTTAGCACCCGATCGTTTAGTATGTTGCTATTGCTTTATCCATGAATTATACATGTTCCTATGACTATGAGATTATGCAACTCCCGTTTGCCGGAGGAACACTTTGGGTACTACCAAACGTCACAACGTAACTGGGTGATTATAAAGGAGTACTACAGGTGGCTCCAAAGGTAGATGTTGGGTTGGCGTATTTCGAGATTAGGATTTGTCACTCCGATTGTCGGAGAGGTATCTCTGGGCCCTCTCGGTAATGCACATCACTTAAAGCCTTGCAAGCATTGCAACTAATGAGTTAGTTGCAGGATGATGTATTACGGAACGAGTAAAGAGACTTGCTGGTAACGAGATTGAACTAGGTATTGGATACCGACGATCGAATCTCGGGCAAGTAACATACCGATGACAAAGGGAACAACGTATGCTGTTATGCGGTCTGACCGATAAAGATCTTCGTAGAATATGTGGGAGCCAATATGGGCATCCAGGTCCCGCTATTGGTTATTGACCGGAGATGTGTCTCGGTCATGTCTACATTGTTCTCGAACCGTAGGGTCCGCACGCTTAACGTTACGATGACAGTTATTATGAGTTTATGCATTTTGATGTACTGAAGGTTGTTCGGAGTCCCGGATGTGATCACGGACATGACGAGGAGTCTCGAAATGGTCGAGACGTAAAGATTGATATATTGGAAGCCTATGTTTGGACATCGGAAGTGTTCCGGGTGAAATCGGGATTTTACCGGATTACCGGAAGGGTTACCGGAACCCCCCGGGAGCCAAATGGGCTAACATGGGCCTTAGTGGAAAGGTGAGAAGGCAGCCCACATAGGGCTGCGCCTCCCCCCCTCTCCCTAGTCCTATTAGGACTAGGAGAGGGGCCGGCCACCTCTCTCTCCCTCTCCCCTTTAAGGAATCCTATTAGGAATAGGATTGAGGGGGGGAGTCCTACTCCCGGTACGAGTAGGACTCCTCCTGCGCCTCCCTCCTTGGCCGGCCAGCCTCCCCCCCTTCATCCTTTATATACGGGGGCAGGGGACACCCCAGGACACACAAGTTGATCCTTGATATCGTTCCTTAGCCGTGTGCGGTGCCCCCTGCCACCAAATTCCACCTCGATCATACCGTTACAGTGCTTAGGCGAAGCCCTGCGTCGGTAGTACATCAAGATCGTCACCACGCCGTCGTGCTGACGGAACTCTTCCTCGACGCTTTGCTGGATCGGAGCCCGAGGATCGTCATCGAGCTGAACGTGTGCTAAGAACTCGGAGGTGCCGGAGTAACGGTGCTTGGATCGGTCGGATCGGGAAGAAGACGTATGACTACTTCCTCTACGTTGTGTCAATGCTTCCGTTGCGATCTACAAGGGTACGTAGATCATACTCTCCCCTCGTTGCTATGCATCACCATGATCTTGCGTGTGCGTAGGAAATTTTTTGAAATTACTATGTTCCCCAACATGGATGTCGTCACTGCTTACCTTTATGGTAACTTGGATTCGAACATATACATGAAGGTTCCAGAAGGTATCCCTGTTCCGAACCATGATAGAGCAAACAGGGGTCTATACAGTGTTCAACTTCAAAAGGCACTGTACGGACTCAGATAGTCTGGTAGAATGTGGTACAATCGCTTAAGTGATTTCCTTCATGAGAAGGGCTACACGAGCAATAAAGATTTCCCATGTGTTTTCATACGGCAATCCCAAGATGGATTCTGTATAATCTCGGTGTACGTGGATGATTTAAACATAATCGGTATGCCTGAGGATATTGAGGAAGCGAGTTCCTACCTGATGTCGGAATTCGAGATGAAGGATTTGGGTAAAACCAAGTTCTGTCTAGGTCTGCAACTTGAACATTCCCCTGATGGGATTCTAGTGCACCAGTCGGCCTACACCCAGAAGGTGTTGGAAAGATTTGGATTTGATAAGGCATATCCTTCTAAGACCCCGTTGGTCGGAAGATCTTTATAGCCAGACAAGGACCCGTTCAGGCCAAAGGAAGAGGGGGAGGAAACTCTGGGACCAGAGGTTCCTTACCTGAGTGCAGTTGGAAAGATGTCAAGGACGTCTTCCGTTACCTGCAAGGGACCAAAGATCTTGGCCTGTTTTATAAAAGAAATCAAGACCTATCTATTATAGGCTATGCCGATGCTGGATACCTATCAGACCCGCATGATTGTAAATCGCAGACTGGATGTGTTTTCCTTTGTGGTGGAACTGCGTTTTCCTGGAAATCGTCCAAGCAAACATTTGTGTCGACTTCCACGAACCACTCGGAAATCATGGCACTATTCGAAGCGTCAAAAGAGTGTGTATCGCTTCGGCGGATAATCGGCCACATTCAGCAGACATGTGGGTTGAACACCGTACAAACCCCTACCATTATCTATGAAGATAATGCTGCTTGTGTTGCACAAGTCCAGATGGGTTATGTGAAGAGTAACCTCACAAAGCATATTAGTCCCAAGTTCTTCTATGCACATGAGCTGCAACAGTTGAATGAGGTGAGAGTTTTGCATACTAAGTCATGTGACAATCTTGGTGATATGTTCACTAAATCATTACCGGCATCAACCTTAGAGAGGTGTGTGCGTGGAATTGGTATGATGAGACTTAGAGAGATGCAAGGTTCAGGGGGAGAAACTTCACAAACTCATCGCTAAAATCTCAATCCTGATGATCGAGTACTCAACTTGATGGTTGAGTGGATTGTACTCTTTTTCCCTTGAGTGAGTTTTTCTGATGTTTCTCACACGAGGTTTTTGACGAGGCAATTCGTGCAATACAACAACGTATACTATGTTCTCTTTCTCCATATTTTTTCCCACTGGGTTTTTCGGAGTTTTGGGGCATGGATATACGGATAATTACCCACGGGGAGTGTTGGGAAACCGGGGCCATCGTGGGGTGGCGGCACGCCTCGTGCGTATCGCATGGGGTAGCCCCTCCCGTTTCCCCCACTTTACGTTAAGTGGGTACTTATCCCTTGACACCCTAGTCCCTATATAAAGCAACGAGGAGCTATCATTGTAATCTCCGATCATTGATTAATAAAGCTGGTCTCCTTCATGTTAAGTATGTGTTTTGTATTGCACGTGTATTGGAGTTATGGCCTACCTCCTAGTCTTGTATAGTTGAGGTAGAAGCATTCCCTTGTAATATATATACGTGCACCAGCACCCCATCAATACAACGATTATTGTATTGCAAATCATCTCTCTACATGGTATCAGTTTTTAGGTTTTAAGCCTCGCCTTCCGCTGCCGCCGCCGCCGCGCGACTCCTCCCGCGCTGCCGCCGCCACCCCACCGCCGCCGCCGCGCGCTCCTCCCGCGCCGCCGGCGGATACTTGACATGTTCCCCCTCGGCCAGGCCCATCGCAAGGAAAGCGAAAACCTAGATTTGCTTTATCGGGTATCAAACGGGAACTCCGCGACCCAGCGCCGCCGCCGCCGCGCGACTCCCGCACCGCCGCCGCCCGCTCGCCGCCGCCGCCGCGCTACTCCTCCCGCGCCGCCGCCGCCGCTAACCCGCCGCCGCGCGACTCCTCCGCGCCGCCGCCGCCGCCGCGTGCCTCCTCCGCGCCGTCGCTACCCGCCACCGCGCGACTCCTCCGCGCCACCGCCGATGGCGTTCACCGGCCTGTCCGCCGCCGCCTCTGCCGTCCCGCCACCAGCGCCCTCCGGTGCGGCCCCGGCGCCATACGGCGCGGTCGCCGCCTACGGCGCATCCGGCGTCACCCACATGCAACCGTCCCCGCCAATGGCCGGCGGCCCTGCTCCGCCCGCCCCGACGATGGCCTGTCCGAGCTAGTGTTACCTGTCGACCGGCACCGGCTACGGCACCCTCCTTGTGTCGCTGCTGGCCCAGGGCGCCGGCTGGGCCCCACACTACCCGCAGGCTCTCCCCGCGGGCCACCGGGGGTTCATCGGCGCGCCTTACCAGTCGACCGACACCGGCTACGGCACCCTCCTTGTGTCGCCGCCCCTCGGTGGTTATGGCCCACCCGCTTCGGCGCCGCCCTACGGGGGCCTCTCACCGCCGCCGGTAATTGCGCCATGGGACCCCGCCCTCCTCGCCGCCCAGCACTCCACGCCGTCGCCGAGTAGCTCTATCGGCGGAGGCGACTGGTACATGGACTCAGGTGCTACCGCGCACATGATAGCTCATCCCGGTAACCTAACCTCCTCCACTCCCGTTCACACACCCACTCGTATCACCGTCGGTAACGGCTCCTCCTTACCTATTACTCATATCGGTAGCGCTAGTTTTCCCTCCACTTCCACACCCATCAATATGTCTAATGTTCTTGTTTCACCAGACTTAGTCACGAACCTAGTTTCCATTCGTTGTCTTACTCGTGAGAACCCACTCACTGTTCAATTTGACGGCGTTGGCTTTTCTGTGAAAGACGCCCGTACCTGGATGGTTCTTCACCGTTGTGACAGTCCCGATGAGCTCTACCCCGTGCACGCCGGCGCCTCCACCTCCACACCTGTCGCCTTTGCCGCCGGCGTCGACCTTTGGCACGCTCGCTTGGGTCACCCCAACCACACCGTGTTACGTCAAATTCTTAGGAGTTTCTCTTTCTCATGTAATAAGCTCGACGAGCACTCTTGTGAGGCATGTCGCTTAGGCAAGCATGTTCGTCTTCCCTTTAGTGCGTCCTCCTCAGTTTCCACTTTTCCGTTTCAATTACTTCATAGTGATGTTTGGACATCTCACGTTGCGAGTAACACGGGCTATCTCTACTACTTGGTGATTTTAGATGATTATTCTCATTATGTGTGGACTTTTCCTCTTCGTCGTAAATCTGATGCTTTAGCCACACTCACCGCCTTTTATTTCTATGTCACCACCCAGTTCGGTCGCCCCATACTTGCACTCCAAACTGATAACGGAAAAGAGTTTGACAACATTGGTCTTCGCACACTTCTCGCCTCTCACGGCACCATCTTCCGTCTGACTTGCCCCTACACTTCACAGCAGAACGGCCGAGCCGAGCGCATTCTCCGCACTCTTAATGACTGCGTTCGCACGTTACTCTTTTACTCAAACGTGCCCGCTCGGTTTTGGCCCGATGCCCTCGCCACCGCCACCCTCTTAGTTAACATTCGTCCGTGTCGTCCTCGGTGGAACTATGCTCCTCACCACCTTCTCTTCGGTACACCACCGTCCTATGATGGTCTCCGCATCTTTGGGTGTCTCTGTTATCCCAGCACCGCGTCCACCACGCCACACAAGCTCGCACCCCGATCCGTCCCATGCATCTTCCTTGGCTACCCTCCCAACACCAAAGTTTACCGGTGCTATGATCCTGTCACTCATCGTGTGTACACCTCGAGGCACGTGTATTTTGTCGAGACGGTGTTCCCTTTTTTTCAGGTCCCTCCGGCTGCGGATTCTTCGGCGCCGGCCCCCGCGCCCCCTAACTGGAGCGATGCACGGCGGCACCCCCCGGCGGCCCACCCGGCCCGGCACCTTCTGCCGCCACCTCCCGGGTTCTCGACTCCCTCTTACGAGGTCGAGTCGGTGGGCACACCGCCCGCCACCCCTGCGACGGGCTCGACCTCGACCTCGCCCGTCGCTCTAGCCGCCGCGGGATCGGCCGCCGCGGCCCCCGCCACCGCACCGGGTGCCCCCACCATCGCGGCCCCCGCCGCCGCACCGGGTGTCGCCGCAGAGGGTGGCACCGCCGCCGTGCCCCCTTCCGCCGCGGCACCCGCCGGCCTTGCTGCCCCGTCACTTGGCGTGACTACCCGTGCCCGAGTAGGAGTGCTTCGGCCCAGTACGCGCTACTCCCCCGACGAGTATGTGTGCACCGCCTCGACGTCGACGCCATCACCCGTCCCCACCTTCGCCCGTGCTGCCCTTCGGGATCCCCACTGGCTAGCTGCGATGCAGGAGGAGTTCGATGCCTTACAGCGCAACCGCACGTGGCAGCTTGTTCCGCGACCCCCTTGTGCCAACATCATCTCTGGCAAGTGGGTGTTTCGCCACAAGACTCGCCCAGACGGTTCTCTCGAGCGCTACAAGGCTCGATGGGTGGTTCGTGGTTTTCGGCAGCGCACGGGCGTGGACTTCACCGACACTTTCGCCCCGGTTGTGAAACCGAGCACGATCTGCGCTGTCCTTCAGCTGACCGTCTCGCGCGCCTGGCCTGTGCATCAGTTGGACGTTTCCAACGCCTTCTTGCACGGTCATCTCGCCGAGCAGGTGTTCTGTGAGCAGCCTACTGGTTTCGTCGACACCGAGCACCCCGACTTCGTGTGCTTGCTCTCCCGCTCTATGTACGGGTTGAAGCAGGCGCCTCGGGCTTGGTACCAGCGTATCGCCGCCTTCCTGGAGTCTCTGGGCTTTCGGTCCACTCGCTCCGATGCCTCACTTTTTGTGTATCATCAGGGAGCTGCGACTGCATATCTGCTGCTCTACGTCGACGACATCATCCTCACGGCATCCACCCCTGATCTCCTTCAGCGGCTGACTGCTCGTCTTCGTGATGAGTTCGCCCTCAAGGACTTGGGGCCCCTGCACTACTTTCTCGGCGTCGAGGTGATCCGCCGGGCTGATGGTTTCTTTCTGCATCAGCAGAAGTACGCCCACGAGCTCCTTGAGCGTGCCGGTATGCTTAACTACAAGTCGGCCCCCACTCCCGTCGACACGAAGGCGAAGGTCTCTGCTCTGGAGGGGCCTCTCGCGTCCGATGGAGCATTTTATCGCTCTATTGTCGGTGCTTTACAGTACTTGACGCTAACTCGCCCCGACCTGCAGTACGCTGTTCAGCAGGTGTGCCTCCATATGCACGCCCCGCGTGACTCTCACTAGATTCTGGTGAAGCGTATTCTCTGTTACATACGCGGCACCATGTCCTTGGGACTCACCCTGACGGCCTCCGCCTCCACCGACCTCGTGGCCTACTCGGATGCTGACTGGGTTGGCTGCCCCGACACGCGACGCTCTACGTCAGGCTACTGCGTCTACCTTGGGCCCTCGTTGATCTCTTGGTCCTCGAGCGGCAGCCCACTGTTTCCCGCTCCAGCGCCGAGGCAGAGTATCGCGTCGTGGCCAACGCCGTGGCCAAGTGCTCTTGGATACGTCAGCTGCTCCAAGAGTTGCTTTGTGATGTTCACAAGGCCACTCTTGTCTACTGCGATAACGTCAGCGCGGTCTACCTCTCCGCCAACCCGGTGCACCATCGACGGACGAAGCATATTGAGCTCGACATTCACTTCGTGCGCGAGCAGGTTGCCCTTGGCCGTGTTCGAGTTCTCCACGTGCCGACGTCGCAACAGTTTGCTGATGTGATGACTAAGGGATTGCCTACTCCCGTCTTCGAGGAGTTTCGGTCCAGTCTCTGTGTCTCCGCGACGCTTCGACTGCGGGGGGTGTTGAGTATGTGTTTTGTATTGCACGTGTATTGGAGTTGTGGCTCATCTTCTAGTCTTGTATAGTTGAGATAGAGGTCTTTCCTTGTAATATATATATATATATATATATATATATATATATATATATATATATATATATATATATATATATATATATATACGTACAGCAGCACCCCATCAATACAACGATTATTATATTACAAATCATCTCTCTACACTTCATATCTTTATGTATCATTTACTTTCGCGTGTTTGACTACTTCGACTACTTCGTCTACGACGCTCGCTCTCGCTCTGCAACCTCAAACCGGACTCACCGGCGGAGTTGCGGAACAAGGATGACACAGCAGCCTACTGACCTCTATAGTAGTAGGAGCCGAAACACGCAAACGCGGGAAGCTAACCGCGTACAAGCCGCGTCGATGGCGAGTAGTGTTTATATTTTTCCTAGACTGGAGAAACGTGATGGCACGCAGTGGGTCAGCCATAGCTAAATGTGATAGCTAAGCTCCGGTCGTCGCGTCGTTGTGTGGTCATCGGTCTACCGCCATGCCATAATGTAGCCACCACTTGCGTTGCGTGACAGCACGCGACGACGACGACGGCGGCGAGCATATACACGGAGGTCAGATGGGCCCCGCTCGCGGCTGTTGGTATGCATGCAATCGCCGGCGGTGCGCCCACAGCACAAAACGCGGCGATGGTAGCGGCTACTAGACGGTGCACGGTTCCTTCAGTTCGGGTTTGACAGGGGCGAATCTAGCTTGTAGCCTGTGGGGGCGAATGCCCCCACTCGTTTTCTCAGCCCACTTGTACTAGGCTCGTAGTACAAAACGTTGCCCCCGCTCAGCTTAATATATTTGCCTCACTCAATCATTTTTCTGCTTTGAATTCAAAGCCCATGTAGTGGGAGAAATAATGGCTTAGAACACCAGCACAACCCAATACGAAGAGGCTGCCTACTCGAATCAATGGAAACGAATTAACACAGCACACACGTCACGCATGAGAGTGCGGGAGTTGCCGAGTCAGAGTTGTTGATCAGATGCGTTCGCCGCCTGGCTCCCTGACGTGACAAGCCGCCGACGCCTTCCGCCCTGCGCTGCACCTACATGGCGTGCCTTCGGCGGTGGCCTCGATCCGCAGCCTACAAGCCGGCTGGCCGTCCGTCAGATTAGCACAAGGAAGACGTTGCGCCGGTAAGTCGTAAACCCTAGGATGAGTAGGTTCAGTTTCTTTCTTCTAATTTCCAATTATTGTTATATTCCGATTTTCATGTTAGAGAGGTAATCGTATCAAATATCCACGTATTGAAATTTTAATATATGGATTGGTAATCGTATCATATATGGAATGCTGATTGAGTTAGCTTAGCTTAATAATTTTGTGTAAATAAGTACGTGGAATAGACTAAATCTATGAATGTTAAACGTAACTGTATGTCAAAATTTTGAACGCTCATATATTTGACATTGACAAGGAAGCTAATAAAGAGATTCTTTGGAAAGTCAACAACCCACAATATGCCTAAAGAGGTGACAATTAAACACTTCCATGGGAAAAATCGCCGTGGGATGAAACAGAAGGAGGTAATGTGCTCAAGCTTATTTATTTATATATGAAATTTTACATTCTCTCTAGATTGAAACATGTTTCTATTTTCTTGCAGCTTGAAGACTACAAATTAATTCAAAACGGTCAGGAACAACATATTGATATTTCTCTAGTTATTGCGCCTTAAATAGTTAGTTTATTTTTACTTTGGCAATGAACTTGACATAAGTATGTGCTGACATTATCTTATAAGGAAATATATGATTTTACTTCTTACACACTGCATTTTTTTAGGGGTCTTACACACTATGTATGATTGTGTGTTCAGATTTTTAAATGATCTAGCCATTAGTTTGTACACATCTCTTTGAAGAAAAAAAAACATACACATCTTTGCCCCCTCTCGGTTTTCATCCTGGCTCCGCCCCTGGGTTTGCAGGAACCTGTTGGACACAAAACCGTATGCGACAGACAGAGGCTGATGCCAAGGATTAGGATTGGACGGAGCATGCGGTCAGCGAGGACGCACGAAGACGCGCCGTGCAGGCCGAGTCTGATGCACTTCAGTTTTTTTTTCCTTTTCCTTTTTCTGTCTACGAAGGCGCTGCCTCCCACATCTTCGCTGAGTCAAATTCGAAGCAAGCAACCCGGAAAAAAAAAAAGAATCGAAGCACGCACATTGTAGTTGGACCGAGCACTAGCAGCCCGAGAGAACGCTGGCCCTTGGTGGTTGGTTGCAGTTGCACGACCCGGCAGCTAGGGGAGCGCGCGCTGCAAAATCAACAGTTTCAACGGACACAGCACCCAACGGGCATGTGGCCTCACATTCGTCGTCGAGACTCCGACTCGCGTTTATATTGGGAGCGTGGAGTGTGCATGCACGCACGTTCCACTTGTTGCTTCGACTTTTCCGAGTACTACATACGCCGGGCTCTCCGTTGCTGCCATGTACACGGTCCCTTGAATTTTTCGTAATCACACCACGCCCACGTGGCTCTCTCACACCCCCTCCCACCCGCGCAAACCGCACGACACGCACGAACACATCCCTAACCCTAGAATCGCCTTGTCCTCTCCATGGGTGGTCAAAGCGTGACACTCGTGGTACCATATCATCTTCGGATGCGACTAAATTACACAGAAGTACCACAATTACTGGTGGTACCATATCATCTTCGAATGCAAGTAAATTACACAGAAGTACCACAGTTGAGACATTGAAAATAGATTGATATCAAAATTGATAATTTTTACGTGTCATTATCAAGTTTGGGGCGAGACGTTGCAAAAGAGGCTAAAAGTGTGTTTTATACATATTGACAGGTATTTTAACCGGTTGGGCCCACCCGTCAGGCGCCACGCTGGCCAGTGAGCGCATGCCCGCGCGCTGACTCGGACGAGCCCGGGTCGAACCGTTGAGCGTCGGCTGGTGCGTTCGAGCCAGACCCCGACCCCTACTCTGCCCTCTTCCTCCTCGCTCCCTCACCGCCGCCTCCCTCCCTGCCCGCCCCGCCGGCCACCACACCACGCCGCCGCCGCCATGGCTCGAACTGCTTAGGCGTTGTCCTCTCTCTCCCCCGCGGCTGCTCCTCCCTCACGCCCTCCTCTCCCCCGCGGCTGTTGTGCCCTAGGAGACGATGGCGTCGGCGACTCTGACAGGGGGCGAGGGCCGGGGCGATGATGGTGGTAGCGGCGGCGTCCTCCCCCGCTTAGGCGTCGACGACAATGGCGGCTACTCCACGTCGGAGTACAGTAGCAACGACGATGGTTTTTCGGAGACGGCATTGTCGATGGAGCAAAGGTTGCGGATGGCGCGAATTTGGGTGGCCAACCCCAGCACCACCCATCAGTGGACTCATGGCATCGGTGGTGTTCTATAAGTGCTCCACTCTTCCATTTTTGCTAACTGAAATTAGGGATTAGGGTTAGGGTTTACTGCCTCCATGTTGATCACTCTAATTGCTACTGGTGTATATGATTTACATTGTTATTTGTGAGTCCAAATTGGAATTAGGTGTTACCTAACTAGAGCAGAGCAGCATTATTCTGTTAACTACTTCTTTGAAAATACAAAACATCAATTTGTTGTCATAGTGTTAACTACCCATTGAGATAGTTGTTTACATTGTATATTATTATTATGCTTTTGTAATGCCCGGATAATTATACTACAATAATGGCATGCTAATGATGTCACGTCACCGCAATTGCTGTTGTTAACCTCGTAATGATTCAATCATGTTTAAATTTAAATTTCAAAATTTAGTCAAACAGCAAAAGTAGATAAAAAAAGGAGAAAGCAAACAAAAAAACAAAAGAAGACCCCCTGGCCCAGCTGGGCCAATCAGCCCAGCCGGCCAGCCCACACCCCACTGCCTTTGCATATTAGGCCACACCCCCTGAACCCTAACCACTAGGCCCCTCCCCCACTTCCCCCCACACACCCACGCTCCTCTGCTTCCCATCCCCCGCGATTCGGGATCTGGATCGAGCCACACCCAACCCCCGCCGCTCGCACCGACACCGCACCGTCTCCGGTGCCCCGACGCCGCGCCCCGACGCCACCGTCGCTGATCGCCGACACCCGCCGCCTCCCCGACCCCGAGCCGTCGCACCACCACCTCGACACCGTCGCTCTGGGCCTCACAGCCTCGTCCGCGACTGCGCCGTCGCCGGACTTCCTCGTCCCCGTCGCCGTCGTCCGCCTCGTCCTCTCCCTCAGCGGACCATCCCGAGCCACGCCGCCCCTCTTCCCAGCACCGAACGTGAGGACCCCCCGTCTCCCCATTCCTCCTATCACTGCCGAGCGCGCCTGCGGACCCGGCTGTCGCCGCTCGCCGCGGTCACCCGCGCCCTCCCCCTCGTGCGCTCGCGCTCCCCGCCGCCCGTCCCGCGCTCACCTCACCGCCGCGCCACGCTCACTGGCTGTCGCGCCAGCGCCCTGGCCTCACCGCGCTCCCCCTCCCACTGGCACCCGTCTGCGCCTGTCCGGCACCTCTCCTAGCGTCGCGCCGCCCCTCCTTCCACCGGCGCCACCCGCCGCCACCGGCCTCGCCCTGCTCACCGACACCGTCCGCGGTGACCCCCTGGCCAAGCCCGGCTCACCAACCGCCGCGCCCGGTTCCACACGGGCGACTACGCCCAGGCGCCCGCAGCCCCACTCACCCGCGCCCGCTATGGCCTATGGGCCACTGCCCAATAGGCCCCACGCCCATGTTCACAAAAAATGTAAAATAAAAAATTAATTAGGTAAATAATTAATTAACTTAATTAATCCTGTAATTATCCTAATTAAGTTTTTAACTAATTAAAACCGTTAATTAGTTGTTAGTCTATGACAGAACGGCCCCACAAGTTAGGGTTGACTTTGGTCAACTCTGTTGACCGCTGAGTCATGATGACGTCATGCTGATGCAATAACCCCATTTTAGATTTAATAATAATTCCATGAATTCAATAAAACTTCTAAAAATTCATAGAAAATAATCCGTAGCTCGGATAAAAAAGTTTTATACATGAAAGTTGATCAGAACAACGAGACGAATCCGAACACGCAGTCCGTTTACCTGTCATATGCCTCTAACTATCAGAACATGGTACTTTCCCCCTCCGGTCAGCTGTTTGACATAGGTCTGGAACCGGGAAAACTTTCCCGGATGTTATCCCACTTCGCCGATATAGTGCAGCACCGCGGTAGACCCCCCCCCCCCCCCCCCCCCCCGCACCGCGTATCGTCTTGTCATGCATATGTTTGCTCTGTATTTACTGTTTCTCCACTTCTTCTCTCCGGTAGACCTCGAGACCGCTGTTGATGCCCCTGTGATCGACTGCTTCGACGACGACCCCTCCTTCTCGCCTGAGCAACCAGGCAAGCCCCTCCTTTGATCATCCCGATATCGCCCATTCCATTCTCTCATGCTTGCATTAGATTTTGCTACTGTAATTGATCGCTCCTATTCTGATGCATAGCCTGCTTTTGTACCTGATGTTGTACCTTACCTGCTTAGTATAGGTTGGTTAGAGATCCATCAGTGACCCCCACCTTGTCCTTGTTGCCCCTGCTTCATCATTGATGACTCGATCAACGTGATCGACGACCAGAGCCCAACATCTCACATCACATCATGCCCCTTTTGTTGCTCGACTCTGCAGAGCTACTATCGAGTGCCGAGGGTGAGACCTCACAACGCACTCCCGATGACAACTCTATAGTGTAGCTATTCGGTCATGGTCAACGAGGCTGGTTCCTCCTTCACCATTCCCGGTACGGCTCTATCGTGCAACCCCTCAAGTGTGAACCTCGAGGGTGGTTCCTCTTACGTTCACCTTGATGATTACATCAAGTGGAATTCACCGGAGGTGGTTCCTCGGGTTTTCCCCTTGATGTTTGGACACACGGTTATCTTGACTTTACTTGAGACCATTGTTGGAGTCGGGTCGGCCCTGAGGAGTACCCGCGAGTTGACGTGAAAGTTGGGTGGGCCCGTTGAGCACATGCGAGTTTTCTACGTGGCATGGTCGGGCATTCTGGGCCCTTGCCGTAAGTCCACGAGACGGGCGATGGGGTCACATTATCGTGAGTCTCTTCTCAGCTTCGCGAGCCCCCAATTTACTAACAGGTTTGGGTATTTGTTCTTAGTTGGCCTCTGGACTTTACGCACTAACCACCACGCGAGAATAGTTATGGGCCTCGACGTCGCAGTATCAGTCGAAGCTTTCTCAGACGTCTAGTTCAGCATGGCGGCACGGTCGGATTGCGTCGACCAACCGAGGTGGCGCTGGTATTCACCCTGCGCACGACGACCCGGAGTGCAATAGGAGATGGCCCAAGACCCCGGGGCACTTAGGATGTAGACCGGCGGGGACCTCTCTGTTGAGCCTAGGTAGGGCTGCGACGTGTTGATCTTCCTAGGCCGAGCATTGACCCAGAAAAGTGTGTCCGGACAGAGTGATCGAGCGTGTTGAGTAACGTGTTGCACCCCTGCAGGGAAGATATATATTCGAATACCGTGTCCATAGTAATGGACGTTCAGACTTGTATCCTGATCTTATACAACTAGAACTGGTTACTTGAGACATGTGATGGATATGTGGCTTCGAGATTGCTTTCTCGTAGGGAGTCGAGGAAGGATCTCTGGGCATTAATGCTACAACATGTTTGTTAAATATAAATTGCTGAAGCGTCTCTATCGTATCTACTTTTCCAAACACTTTTGCCCTTGTTTTGGACTCTAACTTGCATGATTTGAATGGAACTAACCCGGACTAACGTTGTTTTCAGCAGAATTGCCATGGTGTTATTTTTGTGCAGAAATAAAAGTTCTCGGAATGACCTGAAAATCAACGGAGATTATTTTTGGAATATATAAAAAATACTGGAAGAAGAATCCACGTCAGGCCCCCCACACCCTTTCCACGAGGGTGGGGGCGCGCCTACCCCCCTGGGCGTGCCCCCTACCTCGTGGGGCCCCCTGATGCTCTACCGACGTCCACCTTGACTCCATATATTCACTTTCGGGGAGAAAAAAACAGGGAGAAGGATTCATCGCGTTTTACGATACGGAGCCACCGCCAAGCCCTAAACTCTCTCGGGAGGGCTGATCTGGAGTCCGTTCGGGGCTGTGGAAAGGGGAATCCGTCGTCATCGTCATCATCAACATTCGTCCATCACCAATTTCATCATGCTCACCGCCGTGCGTGAGTAATTCCATCATAGGCTTCCTGGACGGTGATGGGTTGGATGAGATTTATCATGTAATCGAGTTAGTTTTGTTAGGGTTTGATCCCTAGTATCCATTATGTTCTGAGATTGATGTTGCTATGACTTTGCTATGCTTAATGCTTGTCACTAGGGCCCGAGTGCCATGATTTCAGATCTGAACCTATTACGTTTTCATGAATATATGTGAGTTCGTGATCCTATCTTGCAAGTCTATAGTCACCTATTATGTGTTATGATCCATTAATGCCAAAGTGACAATAATCGGGATACTTACCAGTGATGACCGTAGTTTGAGGAGTACGTGTATTCACTATGTGTTAATGCTTTGGTCCGGTACTCTATTAAAAGGAGGCCTTAATATCCCTTAGTTTCCAATAGGACCCCGCTGCCACGGGAGGGTAGGACAAAAGATGTCATGCAAGTTCTTTTCCATGAGCATGTATGACTATATTCGGAATACATGCCTACATTATATTGATGAACTGGAGCTATTTCTGTGTCACCCTATGTTATAACTATTGCATGATCGATCGCATCCGACATAATTCTACATCACTGATCCAATGCCTACGAGCTTTCTCTATATTGTTCTTCGCTTATTTACTTTTCCGTTGCTACTGTTACAATCATTATAAAACCAAAAATATTACTTTTGCTACCGTTACCACTACTATCATATTACTTTGCTACTAAATACTTTGCTGCAGATATTAAATTTCTAGGTATGGTTGAATTGACAACTCAGCTGCTAATACTTGAGAATATTCTTTGGCTCCCCTTGTGTCGAATCAAAAAAATTGGGTTGAATACTCTACCCTCGAAAATTGTTGCGATCCCCTATACTTGTGGATTATCAAGACTATTTTCTGGCGCTGTTGCCGGGGAGCATAGCTCTATTCTTTAAGTCACCTGGGATTTATATCTGCTTATCACTATGAAGAACTTGAAAGATCAAAGAACCAAGATTTTTCCCTCAACTACGAGGGGAGGTAAGAAACTACCATCTACCTCTGCACTTGATTCGCCTTCTGTTTTGAGTAAACTTGCGACACCTACACATGCTAATCATTCTGATAGGTCGCTTGTTATTGATGATGCCACTTCTGCTTTGCAAGATACTTATGATGAAACTACTTCTATGCTTGGTAATACTATGCCACTAGGTGAATTTCTTGATGAACAACTTGCTAGGGCTAGAGAGAATGAAATTATTGAACCTTATAATATTGATGAAAGTGATGATGAAGATTCTCCCCCTAGATATGAATTGCCTGTTGTTCGTGAGGGTTATGTTATCGATGAAGAAACTGCTAGAGACTTCTTAGCTTGCAATGATAGATCTGATCTTAAGAAATTATTAACTAAGCTTAAAAAAAGTCTTTGAATGCTAGAATGAAATATGACCCTGCCTTTGCTACTTCACCTATCTTTATTACTGATAAGGATTATGGTTTCTCTGTTGATCCCGAGTTAATTACTTTGGTTGAATCTGATCCTTTTTATGGCTATGAATCTGAAACTGTTGTGGCACATCTTACTAAATTAAATGATATAGCCACCCTGTTTACTCATGATGAGAAAACTCGCTATTACTTTATCCTTAAGTTGTTTCTATTCTCATTAAAGGGTGATGCTAAAACATGGTTTAATTCTCTTGATCCTGGTTGTGTGCGTAGTCCCCAGGATATGATTTATTACTTCTCTGCTAAATATTTCCTCGCTCATAAGAAACAAGCTGCCTTAAGGGAAATATATAATTTTGTGCAAACTGAAGAAGAGAGTCTCCCACAAGCTTGGGGGAGGCTTCTCCATTACTTAATGCTTTGCCTGATCATCCTCTCAAGAAAAATGAAATACTTGATATCTTTTATAATGGACTAACCGATGCTTCCAGAGACCACCTGGATAGTTGTGCTGGTTGTGTTTTCAGGGAAAGAACTGTTGATCAACCTGAATTGCTATGAATAATATGTTGACTAATGAAAATAATTGGACACTTCCTGAACCAACTCCTAAGCCAACTCCGAAGAAAAGGGGTATTCTATTTCTCAGTCCTGAAGATATGCAAGAGGCAAAGAAATCTATGAAAGAAAAAGGTATTAAAGCTGAAGACGTTAAGAATTTACCACCTATTGAACAAATACATGGTTTTGATAACCCGACAAAGGTAGTAAAGGTAAATTCTCTCTATAGATTTGATGAAGGTGATATTCCTTGTCATAAGTCTGCTAGCCAATGCTTAGATGAGTTTGGTAATTTTATTGTTAAACAAGAAAACTTCAATGCTTATGTTGGTAGACAATTGAAATACAATGCTGATATGCTTGAACACTTGAGTGATTATATGTCTAGAGTTAAAGGTGAACTTAAACTTATTAGTAAACATGCTTCTATGGTTACCACTCAAGTAGAACAAGTGCTTAAGGCTCAGAATGATTTGCTCAATGAATTAAATAAGAAGAAGAATGATAATGCTGTTAGAGTTGTGACACCGAGGTGGTAAAATGACTCAGGAACCTCTGTATCCTGAGGGCCACCCTAAGAGAATTGAGCAAGATTCTCAAAGAACTAATATAGATGCACCTAGTCCTTCTCAAAGGAATAAAAAGAAAAATGATAGGACTTTGCATGCTTCTAGTGAACCTGTTGTTGACACACCTGAGAATCCCAATGATATTTCTATTTCTGACGCTGAAACACAATCTGGTAATGAACATGAACCTAGTGATAATGTTAATGATGATGTTCATATTGATGCTCAACCTAGCAATGATAATGATGTAGAGATTGAACCTGCTGTTGATCTTGATAACCCACGATCAAAGAATCAACGTTATGATAAGAGAGACTTTGTTGCTAGGAAGCACGGTAAAGAAAGAGAACCATGGGTTCAGAAACCCATGCCTTTTCCTTCTAAACCATCCAAGAAAAAGGATGATGAGGATTTTGAGCGCTTTGCTGAAATGATTAGACCTATCTTTTTGTGTATGCTTTTGACTGATATGCTTAAAATGAATCCTTATGCCAAGTACATGAAAGAAATTGTTACTAATAAAAGAAAGATAACGGAAGCTGAAATTTCAACCATGCTTGCTAATTATACTTTCAAGGGTGGAATACCAAAGAAACTGGGAGATCCAGGAGTACCAACTATATCATGCTCCATTAAAAGAAACTATGTGAAAACTACTTTATGTGATCTTGGAGCCGGTGTTAATGTTATGACTCTCTATTTATATCGTAGACTTGATTTGAATAAGTTGACATCTATTGAAATATCTTTGCAAATGGCTGATAAATCAACTGCTACACCTGTCGGTATTTGTGACGGTGTGCCTGTTGTGGTTGCAAGCGTTACTATTTTAATGGACTTTGTTATTCCTGGTATTCCCGAGGACGATAGTATGTCGATTATCCTTGGTAGACCCTTTTTGAATACTGCAGGGGCTGTTATTGATTGCAACAAAGGCAATGTCACTTTTCATGTTAATGGTAATGAGCATACGACACACTTTCCGAGGAAACTGTTGGGAAACATAGTAATTTCAAAAAAAATCCTACGCACACGCAAGATCATGGTGATGCATAGCAACGAGAGGGGAGAGTGTTGTGTACGTACCTCGTAGACCGGCAACGGAAGCGTTTACACAACGTAGAGGAAGTAGTCGTACGTCTTCCCGATCCGACCGATCCAAGTACCGAACGTACGGCACCTCCGAGTTCTGCACACGTTCAACTCGGTGACGTCCCTCGAGCTCCGATCCAGCAAAGTGTTGAGGGAGAGTTTCGTCAGCATGATGGCGTGATGACGGTGATGATGTTCTACCGACGCAGGGCTTCGCCTAAGCACCACTACGATATGACCGAGGTGGAATATGGTGGAAGGGGGCACCGCACACGGCTAAGGAACGATCACGAAGATCAACTTGTGTGTCATGGGGTGCCCCCTTGCCCCCGTATATAAAGGAGGGAGAGGGGGAGGTGCGGCCGGCCCAAGGGGTGCGCCTGGAGGAGTCCTACTACCACCGGGAGTAGGACTCCCCCCTCTTGCCTTGTTGGAAAAGGAAGGGGGAAGGGAGAAAGAGGAAAGGAGGCACCGCCCCCCTTCCTTGTCCTATTCAGACTAGGGGGGAGGGGGGCGCGGCCTGCCCTGGCCGGCCCTCCTCTTCTCCCTTAGTGCCCATGTAGGCCCAATAACCCCCGGGGGGGTTCCGGTAACCCCCCGGTACTCCGGTAAAATCCCGATTTCACCCGGAACGTTTCCGATATCCAAATATAGGCTTCCAATATATCAATATTTATGTCTTGACCATTTAGAGACTCCTCGTCATGTCCGTGATCACATCCGGGACACCGAACAACCTTCGGTTCATCAAAACACAAAAACCCTAATTACGATCGTCACCGAACTTTAAGCGTGCGGACCCTACGGGTTCGAGAACTATGTAGACATGACCAAGACACGTCTCCGGTCAATAACCAATAGCAGAACCTGGATGCTCATATTGGCTCATACATATTCTAGGAAGATCTTTATCGGTCAGACCGCATAACAATATACGTTGTTCCCTTTGTCATCGTTATGTTACTTGCCCAAGATTTGATCGTCGGTATCTCAATACCTAGTTCAATATCGTTACCGGCAAGTCTCTTTACTCATTCCGTAATACATCATCCCGCAACTAACTTATTAGTTGCAATGGTTGCAAGGCTTGAGTGATGTGCATTACCGAGAGGGCCCAGAGATACCTCTCCGACAATCGGAATGACAAATCCTAATCTCGAAATATGCCAACCCAACAAATACCTTCGGAGACACCTGTAGAGCACCTTTATAATCACCCAGTTACTTGTGATGTTTGGTAGCACACAAAGTGTTCCTGCGGTAAACGGGAGTTGCATAATCTCATAGTCATAGGAACATATATAAGTTATGAAGAAAGCAATAGCAACAAACTAAATGATCAAGTGCTAAGCTAATGGAATGGGTCAAGTCAATCACATCATCCTCCTAATGATGTGATCCTGTTAACCAAATAACAACTCATGTCTATGGTTAGGAAACATAACCATCTTTGATCAACAAGCTAGTCAAGTAGAGGCATACTAGTGACACTCTGTTTGTCTATGTATTCACACATGTATTATGTTTCCGGTTAATAGAATTCTAGCATGAATAATAAACATTTATCATGATACAAGGAAATAAATAATAACTTTATTATTGCCTCTAGGGCATATTTCCTTCAGTCTCCCACTTGCACTAGAGTCAATAATGTAGATTACACAGTAATGATTCTAACACCCATGGAGCCTTGGTGCTGATCATGTTTTGCTCGTGGAAGAGGCTTAGTCAGCAGGTCTGCAACATTCAGATTAGTATGTATCTTGCAAATTTCTATGTCTCCCACTTGGACTAAATCCCGAATGGAATTGGAGCGTCTCTTGATGTGCTTGGTTCTCTTGTGAAATTTAGATTCCTTTGCCAAGGCAATTGCACCAGTATTGTCACAAAAGATTTTCATTGGACCCGATGCACTAGGTATGACACCTAGATCGGATATGAACTCTTTCATCCAGACTCCTTCATTTGCTGCTTCCGAAGTAGCTATGTACTCCGCTTCACATGTAGATCCCGCCATGACGCTTTGTTTAGAACTGCACCAACTGACAGCTCCACCGTTTAATGTAAACACATATCCGGTTTGCGATTTAGAATCGTCCAGATCAGTGTCAAAGCTTGCATCAACGTAACCATTTAGGATGAGCTCTTTGTCACCTCCATATACGAGAAACATATCCTTAGTTCTTTTCAGGTATTTCAGGATGTTCTTGACCGCTGTCCAGTGATCCACTCCTGGATTACTTTGGTACCTCCCTGCTAGACTTATAGCAAGGCACATATCAGGTCTGGTACACAGCATTGCATACATGATAGAGCCTATGGCTGAAGCATAGGGAACATCTTTCATTTTCTCTCTATCTTCTGCAGTGGTCGGACATTGAGTCTTACTCAACTTCACACCTTGTAACACAAGCAAGAACCCTTTCTTTGCTTGATCCATTTTGAACTTCTTCAAAACTTTGTCAAGGTATGTGCTTTGTGAAAGTCCAATTAAGCGTCTTGATCTATCTCTATAGATCTTAATGCCCAATATGTAAGCAGCTTCACCGAGGTCTTTCATTGAAAAACTCTTATTCAAGTATTCCTTTATGCTATCCAGAAATTCTATATTATTACCAATCAATAATATGGCATCCACATATAATATCAGAAATGCTACAGAGCTCCCACTCACTTTCTTGTAAATACAGGCTTCTCCAAAAGTCTGTATAAAACCAAATGATTTGATCACACTATCAAAGCGTTTATTCCAACTCTGAGAGGCTTACACCAGTCCATAAATGGATCGCTGGAGCTTGCACACTTTGTTAGCTCCCTTTGGATCGACAAAACCTTCTGGTTGCATCATATACAACTCTTCTTCCAGAAATCCATTCAGGAATGCAGTTTTGACATCCATTTGCCAAATTTCATAATCATAAAATGCGGCAATTGCTAACATGATTCGGACAGACTTAAGCATCGCTACGGGTGAGAAGGTCTCATCGTAGTCAATCCCTTGAACTTGTCGAAAACCATTTCGCAACAAGTCGAGCTTTGTAGACAGTAACATTACCGTCAGCGTCAGTCTTCTTCTTGAAGATCCATTTATTCTCAATTGCTTGCCGATCAACGGGCAAGTCAACCAAAGTCCACACTTTGTTCTCATACATGGATCCCATCTCAGATTTCATGGCTTCTAGCCATTTTGCGGAATCTGGGCTCACCATCGCTTCTTCATAGTTCGTAGGTTCATCATGATCTAGTAGCATGACTTCCAGAACAGGATTACCGTACCACTCTGGTGCGGATCTTACTCTGGTTGATCTACGAGGTTCGGTAGTAACTTGATCTGAAGTTTCATGATCATTATCATTAGCTTCCTCACTAATTGGTGTAGGTGTCACAGAAACCGGTTTCTGTGATGTACTACTTTCCAATAAGGGAGCATGTACAGTTACCTCATCAAGTTCTACTTTTCTCCCACTCACTTCTTTCGAGAGAAACTCCTTCTCTAGAAAAACTCCGAATTTAGCAACAAAAGTCTAGCCTTCGGATCTGTGATAGAAGGTGTACCCAACATTCTCCTTTGGGTATCCTATGAAGACACATTTCTTCGATTTGGGTTCAAGCTTATCAGGTTGAAGCTTTTCACATAAGCATCGCAGCCCCAAACTTTCAGAAACGACAACTTTGGTTTCTTGCCAAACCACAGTTCATAAGGCGTCGTCTCAACGGATTTCGATGGTGTCCTATTTAACGTGAATGCAGCCGTCTCTAAAGCATAACCCCAAAATGATAGCGGTAAATCAGTAAGAGACATCATAGATCGCACCATATCTAATAAAGTACGATTACGACGTTCAGACACACAATTACGCTGTGGTGTTCCGGGTGGCGTGAGTTGCGAAACTATTCCGCATTGTTTCAAATGTAGACCAAACGCGTAACTCAAATATTCTCCTCCACGATCAGATCGTAGAAACTTTATTTTCTTGTTATGATGATTTTCAACTTCACTCTGAAATTCTTTGAACTTTTCAAATGTTTCATACTTATGTTTCATTAAGTAGATATACCCATATCTGCTTAAATCAGCTGTGAAGGTGAGAAAATAACGATATCCGCCACGAGCCTCAACATTCATTGGACCACATACATCTGTATGTATGATTTCCAACAAATCCGTTGCTCTCTCCATAGTACCGGAGAACGACGTTTTAGTCATCTTACCCATGAGGCACGGTTCGCAAGTACCAAGTGATTCATAATCAAGTGGTTCCAAAAGTCCATCAGTATGGAGTTTCATCATGCGCTTTATACCGATATGACCTAAATGGCAGTGCCACAAATAAGTTGCACTATCATTATCAACTCTGCATCTTTTGATTTCAACATTATGAATATGTGTATCACTACTTTTGAGATTCATCAAAAATAGACCACTCTTCAAGGGTGCATGACCATAAAAGATATTACTCATATAAATAGAACAACCATTATTCTCTGATTTAAATGAATAACCATCTCGCATCAAACAAGATCCAGATATAATGTTCATGCTCAACGTTGGCACCAAATAATAATTATTTAGGTCTAATACTAATCCCGAAGGTAGATGTAGAGGTAGCGTGCCGACCGCGATCACATCGACTTTGGAACCATTTCCCACGCGCATCGTCACCTCGTCCTTAGCCAATCTTCGCTTAATCCATAGCCCCTGTTTCGAGTTGCAAATGTTAGCAACAGAACCAGTATCAAATACCCATGTGCTACTGCGAGCATTAGTAAGGTACACATCAATAACATGTATATCACATATACCTTTGTTCACTTTGCCATCCTTCTTATCCGCCAAATACTTGGGGCAGTTCCGCTTCCAGTGACCAGTCTGCTTGCAGTAGAAGCTCTCAGTCTCAGGCTTAGGTCCAGACTTGGGTTTCTTCTCCTGAGCAGCAACTTGTTTGTTGTTCTTCTTGAAGTTCCCTTTCTTCTTCCCTTTGCCCTTTTTCTTGAAACTGGTGGTCTTATTGACCATCAACACTTGATGCTCCTTCTTCATTTCTACCTCCGCGGCTTTTAGCATCGCGGAGAGCTCAGGAATAGTCTTATTCATCCCTTGCATATTATAGTTCATCATGAAGCTTTTGTAGCTTGGTGGCAGTGATTGAAGAACTCTGTCAATGACACTATCAACAGGAAGATTAACCCCCAGTTGAGTCAAGTGATTATGATACCCAGACATTTTGAGTATATTTTCACTGACAGAACTATTCTCCTCCATCTTGCAGCTATAGAAATTATTGGAGACTTCATATCTATCAATTCGGGCATTTGCTTGAAATATTAACTTCAACTCCTGGAACATCTCATATGCTCCATGGCGTTCAAAATGTCGTTGAAGACCCGGTTCTAAGCCATAAAACATGGCACACTGAACTATCGAGTAGTCATCAGCTTTGCTCTGCCAGACGTTCATAACATCTGGTGTTGCTCCTGTAGCAGGCTTGGCACTTAGCGGTGCTTCCAGGACGTAATTCTTCTGTGCATCAATGAGGATAATCCTCAAGTTACGGACCCAGTCCGTGTAATTGCTACCATCATCTTTCAACTTTGCTTTCTCAAGGAACGCATTAAAATTCAACGGAACAACAACACGAGCCATCTATCTACAATCAAACATAGACAAGCAAGATACTATCAGGTACTAAGTTGATGATAAATTTAAGTTCAATTAATCATATTACTTAAGAACTCCCACTTAGAAAGATATCCCTCTAATCCTCTAAGTGATCACGTGATCCAAATCAACTAAACCATGTCCGATCATCACGTGAGATGGAGTAGTATCAATGGTGAACATCAATATGTTGATCATATCTACTATATGATTCACGCTCGACCTTTCGGTCTCCGTGTTCCGAGGCCATATCTATTATATGCTAGGCTCGTCAAGTTTAACCTGAGTATTCCGCGTGTGCAACTGTTTTGCACCCGTTGTATTTGAACGTAGAGCCTATCACACCCGATCATCACGTGGTGTCTCAGCACGAAGAACTTTCGCAACGGTGCATACTCAGGGAGAACACTTATACTTTGATAATTTAGTGAGGGATCATCTTATAATGCTACCGTCAATCAAAGCAAGATAAGATGCATAAAAGATAAACATCACATGCAATCAATATAAGTGATATGATATGGCCATCATCATCTTGTACTTGTGATCTCCATCTCCGAAGTACCGTCATGATCACCATCGTCACCGGCACAACACCTGGATCTCCATCGTAACATCATTGTCGTCTCGCCAAGTTTATGCTTCCACGACTATCGCTACCGCTTAGTGATAAAGTAAAGTATTACAGCGCGATTGTATTGCATACAATAAAGCGACAACCATATGGCTCCTGCCAGTTGCCGATAACTCGGTTACAAAACATGATCATCTCATACAATAAAATTTAGCATCATGTCTTGACCATAACACATCACAACATGCCCTGCAAAAACAAGTTAGATGTCCTCTACTTTGTTGTTGCAAGTTTTACGTGGCTGCTACAGGCTTAGCAAGAACCGTTCTTACCTACGCATCAAAACCACAACGATAGTTTGTCAAGTTGGTGCTGTTTTAACCTTCGCAAGGACCGGGCGTAGCCACACTTGGTTCAACTAAAGTTGGAGAAACTGACACCCGCCAGCCACCTGTGTGCAAAGCACGTCGGTAGAACCAGTCTCGCGTAAGCGTACGCGTAATGTTGGTCCGGGCCGCTTCATCCAACAATACCGCCGAACCAAAGTATGACATGCTGGTAAGCAGTATGACTTATATCGCCCACAACTCACTTGCGTTCTACTCGTGCATAACATCAACACATAAAACCTAGGCTCGGATGCCACTGTTGGGGAACGTAGTAATTTCAAAAAAAAATCCTACGCACACGCAAGATCATGGTCATGTATAGCAACGAGAGGGGAGAGTGTTGTCTACGTACCCTCGTAGACCGGCAAGGGAAGCGTTGACACAACATAGAGGAAGTAGGCGTACGTCTTCCCGATCCGACCGATCCAAGTACCGAACGTATGGCACCTCCGACTTCTGCACACGTTCAACTCAGTGACGTCCCTCGAGCTTCGATCTAGCAAAGTGTTGAAGGACAGTTTCGTCAGCACGACGGCGTGATGACGGTCATGATGTTCTACCGACGCAAGGCTTCGCCTAAGCACCACTACGATATGACCGAGGTGGAATATGGTGGAAGGGGGCACCGCACATGGCTAAGGAACGATCACGAAAATCAACTTGTGTTTCATGGGGTGCCCCCTTGCCCCCGTATATAAAGGAGGGAGAGGGGGAGGTGCGGCCGGCCCAAGGGGTGCGCCTGGAGGAGTCCTACTCCCACCGGGAGTAGGACTCCCCCCTCTTACCTTGTTGGAAAAGGAAGGGGGAAGGGAGAAAGAGGAAATGGGGGCGCCACCCCCCTTCCTTGTCCTATTCAGACTAGGGGGGAGGGGGCGCGCGGCCTGCCCTGGCCGGCCCTCCTCTTCTCCCTTAGGGCCCATGTAGGTGTCCCGATTTCACCCGGAACATTTCCGATATCCAAATATAGGCTTCCAATATATCAATCTTTATGTCTCAACCATTTCGAGACTCCTTGTCATGTCCGTGATCACATCCGGGACACCGAACAACCTTCGGTTCATCAAAACACAAAAACCCTAATTACGATCGTCACCGAACTTTAAGCGTGCGGACCCTACGGGTTCGAGAACTATGTAGACATGACCGAGACACGTCTCCGGTCAATAACCAATAGCGGAACCTGGATGCTCATATTGGCTCCTACATATTCTACGAAGATCTTTATCGGTCAGACCGCATAACAATATACGTTGTTCCCTTTGTCATCGGTATGTTACTTGCCCGAGATTTGATCGTCGGTATCTCAATACCTAGTTCAATCTTGTTACCAGCAAGTCTCTTTACTTGTTCCGTAATACATCATCCCGCAACTAACTTATTAGTTGCAATGCTTGCAAGGCTTGAGTTATGTGCATTACCGAGAGGGCCCAGAGATACCTCTCTGACAATCGGAGTGACAAATCCTAATCTCGAAATACGCCAACCCAACAAATACCTTCGGAGACACTTGTAGATCACCTTTATAATCACCCAGTTACATTGTGACGTTTGGTAGCACACAAAGTGTTCCTCTGGTAAACAGGAGTTGCATAATCTCATAGTCATAGGAACATATATAAGTTATGAAGAAAACAATAGCAACAAACTAAACGATCAAGTGCTAAGCTAATGGAATGGGTCAAGTCAATCACATCATTCTCCTAATGTTGTGATCCCGTTAACCAAATAACAACTCATGTCTATGGTTAGGAAACATAACCATCTTTGATCAACGAGCTAGTCAAGTAGAGGCATACTAGTGACACTCTGTTTGTCTATGTATTCACACATGTATTATGTTTCCGGTTAATACAATTCTAGCATGAATAATAAACATTTATCATGATACAAGGAGATAAATAATAACTTTATTATTGCCTCTAGGGCATATTTCCTTCAGAAACAACCTCAAGTCCGTAGTATCAATTCTATTGGAAAAATTTCAACAATCACTATTGGAGGTTTTGAATTTCCTCTTCCTACTGTCAAGAAGAAACATGATATTCTTATTGTTGGGGATGTGCATATCCCCGTTGAGGTAACCTAGTGTTATTCGAAAATTCTTCGGTTTCATGTTATTCGAAATGAGTTTGTTAACAAAACCTGATCAACCTTGTTAGTGGATTCCTTTTGATGAGCATGAGATAGATGAAGTTAGAAAGCACAACTCTCTGTACCCTCTTTTTTACTTTCTGTTATTTATATTAAATAAAGCAAAATAGTATTTTTCTGTCTGTTTTCTGAATTATCCATGCAATCAAAAATACCCTGAAAGTAAAAGTTCTCCAAATTCCCTGAAAATGAAATATATTTTTTTCTAGAATATTTGAGGATTTTAGGCACTGAGAACACAGTAGGGGGAGCAACCACGTGCCCACGAGGGTGGAGGGCGTGCCCCCTGCCTCGTGGACCCCACGTGGGTCCCCTCCACTTATCCTTGCATCCACACACTTCGTCTTGCTCCAGAAAAAATCACTAGCCAGCTCAAACTCGAGTTCCTATTCATCTTGCTGCCATTTTGGATCTCCTTTCTCAAGCTCCTCTCACAAAACTGCTTTGGGGGATTGTTCTTCGGTATGTGACTCCTCCAATGGTCTAATTAGTTTTTTTTTCTAGTGCTTTATTCATTGCAAATTTTTGCTGCTTAGGTGACCCTATTCTTGAGCTTGCATGTCAAATTTATATGGTCGAAAGTAGTTTTAATGCATGATATGGCCTCTAGGCACTTGTAGGAGTAGTTGCTATCAATCTTGTTGAGTTTGGTTCACTTTTATTTTAAGTTACTAAAAATTTCAGAAATTTTCAGAAAAAGATGAAGACATTTTTGAGGGGCTCATCGAGTTGAAGCTCGAAGGATAAGCAAGGTGAAGAGAACAAGAAGCCCAAGTATAATCTCCCTCGTACTGTGGAGGTTCGGCCATGTGAATGGCCTTGTGATGAGTTCTTAAGAGAAGCCGGGATTCATGAAGATTTTTATCATTTGGCTGAGAATGCAGGCCTCGCTGCCTTCCTCCACGACTAGCGTGAATAGTACCTCTTACTCACCAATATCTTTGTGCAAAATTTTCATTTCCATGCTAGGAGATCAACACCTTCGGTGGAATTTTATTTATATGATGAGCATAAGGAGATGTCATTTTATTATTTTTGCCGGGTCTGTTTGATACCCTTTGAGGGCAGCATAGAGGAACCACATCGTAATGACATGGAAGGATTTATTGATATGATTGTTGTAGGGGAAACGAGGAAAGTTTCCAATGCGAGAATCACTAGCATATATTTTCCTGTTCTACGTTGCTTCGCAATATTTGCTAGTAGATGCTTAATTGGTCGCGGGGAGTGTGGGAGCCTTAGTGCTCCTGATATTGCTATTTTGCGCCATGCCTTGTTTCATGATACTACTTTCAGCTTAGGCGCTATTGTTGCTAGACGGTTAAATGAACCGTACAAAGGGCCCCATCCTCGGAGGCATCTTTGCCTCGCGCCTTGCTGACCACTTTAACATACCTACCAGGCATTATGAGAAAGAGGAAAAGTTGATGTCTCCTATTGCTCTGGGTTATAAGAGTATGGTAGCACATGAGTTTATTGTTAAGGATAAAAATAAGACACTCAAATATAAATTGATATTTAACAAAAAATATTGTGAGTTTATTACCTTGCATGCGCCCTCTTTGTTCAACATATTCTCAGGCATATACCTTGTTCTACCGGAGGCCATTCATGCCTACTGGAGCCACATGTCAGCTGCAGAGCCGGAGCCACCATCTGACCCTCACCGTTAGTCGGTTTACCAGTGGAATCCGGAGGAGATCGCCAGCCAGTGGCAATCTGAGGACCCTTCTCAGTACGACCCCAACTACAGTTTTGATCCATGGGCATAGACCAACTTAGGCCAAAAGCCTAAGCTTGGGGGAGTAGTATCTCTCACCGACATTACATTTATGTTCACACACTCATGCCAGTTGTCGGTGCTCATACTTTTTCATTGTATCATCCATGCTAGCTTATTTTCCTTTTAATTTTTCTTATTGTGTGTTTGAAAAACTTTAAGAAAAACCAAAAAAAATTAGTTTTAGCTTTTAGTTAGTTTACTTTCCATGCCTGTAGTAGTAGTAATTAAAAAGAGAACCCAAAAAGATTTCTCGTTCTTCTTTTGCTTGTCGGGAGCTTTCCCATGTAAATAGTCTTGTTTCTTTTCTTTTTCTTTGGGGGTCGAGAGGAGAAGACCATAATGAAAATGTTGAGTGGCTCTTATATGCATTATTGTTGATCTAGCAAAGAGCCCATATTACCTTGTCGTTTCCCATGTATTGAATGCTTGCAGATTCTAGCTTAGTCCAATGCACGTGCACTATTATTATTATCCACACCATTCGGTCGTGCAAGTGAAAGGCAATAATGACGATATATGATGAACTAATTGAGATGAGGAAAGCTAGTATGAACTCGACCTCTCTTGTTTTTGTAAATATGATTAGTCCATCGTTCCTGATTCAGCCTATTATGAATGAAACGTGTTTGCAATGACAATTAGAGATTATAGTTTCTTATGCCATGCTTAATTTGCTAGAAGTTTATAATGGTTTACCTTGCATGCCAACATGCTATTAAAATGGTTGTGATGTGGTATGATAGGGTGGTATCCTCCTTTGAACGATTCGAGTGGCTTGACTTGGCACATGTTCACGCATGTAGTTGAAACAAAATCAACATAGCCTCCACGATATTTATGTTCATGGTGAATTATATCCTACTCATACTTGCATTCAGTGTTGATTAATTTTAATGCATGTTCATGGCTGTTGTCACTCTCTAGCTGGTCGCTTCCCAGTCTCTTTCTAGCCTTCACTTGTACTAAGCGGGAATACTACTTCTGCATCCAACTCCATAAACCCCAAAGTTATTCCATATGAGTCCACCATACCTACCTATATACGGTATCTACCTGGCGTTCCAAGTAAATTTGTATGTGACAAACTCTAAACCTTCAAATAAACATTTTGTTTTGTATGCTCGAATAGCTCATGTATCAACTAGGGATGTTTGTATCTTCCGTGTTAGGCGGGTTATTCTCAAGAGGAGTGGACTCCGCTCCTCATTCACGAGAAAATGGCTGGTCACCGGGATGCCCAGTCCCATGCTCAAATCAAATCAAAATAATTGCAAACAAAACTCCCCCAGGAATGTTGTTAGTTGGAGGCACCCATTGTTTCGGGCAAGCCATGGATTTATGTTTGTCGGTGGTGGGGGAGTATAAACTTTACCATTCTGCTTGGGAACCGCCTATAATGTGTGTAGCATGGAAGATATCGAGATCTCTCGGTTGTTATGTTGACAATGAAATTATACCGCTCAAAATATTATTCATCTCTATTTCAAAATCGAGCTCTGGCACCTCTACAAATCCCTGCTTCCCTCTGCGAAGGGCCTATCCATTTACTTTTATGTTGAGTCATCATCCTCTTATTAAAAAGCACGAGTTGGAGACCACCGCTGTCATTTGCATCAATTACTATTAGTTTACATTGAGTATGACTTGACTGGATCTCTTTTACCATGAATTACAATCTCTAGTCAGTCCTTGATCTTTAAAGGTGCTCTGCATTTATGTTTTGCGGTCTCATAAAGGGCTAGCGAGATACCATCTTGTTATATCATATTATGATTGTTCTGAGAAAGTGTTGTCATCCGAGATTTATTATTTTTACTCGCTAGTTGATTATGCCATTGATATGAGTAAATATGAGACCTAAATGTTATTGTGAATATGGTTAGTTCATAATATTTGCTAAAAAGTGAATGCTGGCTTTACATATTTACAACAACAAGAGCAAACAGAGTTTGTAAAAGTTTTTCTTCATCACTTTCAGTTTATGAACTGAATTGCTTGAGGACAAGCAAAGGTTTACGCTTCAGGGAGTTGATACGTCTCTGTCGTATCTACTTTTCCAAACACTTTTGCCCTTGTTTCGGACTCTAACTTGCATTATTTGAATAGAACTAACCCAGACTAACGATGTTTTCAGCAGAATTTCCATGGTGTTATTTTTGTGCAGAAATAAAAGTTCTCGGAATGACCTGAAAATAAACGGAGATTATTTTTGGAATATATAGAAAATACTGGAAGAAGAATCCACGTCAGGGGGCCCACACCCTGTCCGTTCGGGGCTCCGGAGAGGGGAATCCGCCGCCATGGTCATCATCAACCTTCCTCCATCACCAATTTCATGATGCTCACCGCCGTGTGAGAGTAATTCCATTGTAGGCTTGCTCACGGTGATGTGTTGGATGAGACTTATCATGTAATCGAGTTATTTTTGTTAGGGTTTGATCCCTAGTATCCACTATGTTCTGAGATTGATGTTGCTATGACTTTGCTATGCTTAATGCTTCTCACTAGGGCCCGAGTGCCATGATTTTAGATCTGAACCTATTATGTTTTCATGAATATATGTGGGTTCGTGATCCTATCTTGCAAGTCTTTAGTCACCTATTATGTGTTATGATTCGTTAACCCCGAAGTGACAATAATCGGGATACTTACCGGTGATGACCGTAGTTTGAGGAGTTCATGTATTCACTGTGTGTTAATGCTTTGGTCCGGTACTCTATTAAAAGGAGGCCTTAATATCCCTTAGTTCCCAATAGGACCCCGCTGCCACGGGAGGGTAGGACAAAAGATGCCATGCAAGTTCTTTTCCATAAGCACGTATGACTATATTCGGAATACATGCCTACATTATATTGATGAACTGCAGCTAGTTCTATGTCACCCTATGTTATAACTGTTGCATGATCGATCGCATCTGACATAATTCTCCATCACTGATCCAATGCCTACGAGCTTTTCCTATATTGTTCTTCGCTTATTTACTTTTCCGTTGCTACTGTTACAATCACTATAAAACCAAAAATATTACTTTTGCTACCGTTACCACTACTATCATATTACTTAGCTACTAAATACTTCGCTGCGGATATTAAGTTTCCAGGTGTGGTTGAATTGACAACTCAGCTTCTAATACTTGAGAATATTCTTTGGCTCCCCTTGTGTCGAATCAATAAATTTAGGTTGAATACTCTACCCTCGAAAACTGTTGCGATCCCCTATACTTGTGGGTTATCAATTGCTATTCTTAACTATTCTACATGTTGCAAGATACTTGGAGCTGCTTGAAGATGCTAGTCTTCGATAGGCTAGGCCTTCCCCTCTATTCTGGCATTCTGCAATTCAGTCCACATATACAACCCTTCCTTTTGATAGCAATGCATACTTAGTTTAGATCTGATGCTTGCGAGTACTTTGGATGAGCACTCACGGTTGCTTTGCTACCCCCTTTTCCCCTTTATTCCTTCTTTCCGGTTGTTGCAACCAGATGGTGGATCCATGGAGCTAGATGCTGTCGCCGACAGATACTACTGCATGGAGACCGCCGACGACCAGAAGTAGTTAGGAGGTCCCAGGCAGGAGGCCTTGCCTCTTCGATCGTTGTTGCTTTTGTGCTAGCCTTCTTAAGGCAAAACTTGTTTAACTTATGTCTGTACTCAAATATTGTTGCTTCCGCTGAATCGCTTATGTATTCGAGCCCTCGAGGCCCCTGGCTTGTAATATGAAGGTTATATTATGTTATTTGTGTCTAGAGTTGTGTTGTCATATCTTCCCGTGAGTCCCTGATCTTGATCGTACACATTTGCGTGTATGATTAGTGTACGGTCGAATCAGGGGCGTCACAAGTTGGTATCAGAGCCGGCTGCCTGTAGGAATCCCCCTTTCCGAATCCTTGGCCGAAGTTGACTCTAGTCTTTGAAAAAGTGTTTTACTAACATGGTTGCATGGCTTATGGGCCCACGTCGCCATTGGGTGGTATTAGTATCTTTACTCCTCGTCTATACTCTAGGACTCTGATCTCTCTTCTATTCAGGTTAAATGATTTTGTTAAATCTAACATTAGGATCTCGTGATCACATCCATCCGGAGATTTGTAATACGCCTTTCTTGAATTGGGAGACAGGATCCGCTTCACATTGTTCACAGACCGCGGGATCCTTTTATCGAGGGCACCCTGCGTCGTCCCCTGCAGATTCCTCGCTCTAGTGGTTTTCTCCAACGTTGATGTAGCCTTTGCTATGTCTCGTTGTTGTATCCCTCCACCGCGAGCATGCGTGCCGCCTAGTATGTCTAGGATGATTCTCTTGTCCGAACTCATACTAACAACGTGTAAATGGCTCTGTATATGTATATGTATGTCTTTAATGACTACTGTTTTGTACATATTGTGCCTTTGCTCATGTTCAAGCTACATCATGAATGACTCCATACACCTGCTCCAACCTCTTGTTAAAGCTGCTCCCTAATGTCTTTAGCAGGATGGCTGACGATCCTCCACCTCCACCTTATATTGCCGCAATGATGCAACAGTTTGAATTGAATCGCCAGTTTATGACTGGGGTAATGGCTTAGTTTCCAAACCAGAATGCTCAGCAACATCCTGCCCCAATAACATTGCTAGAATTGGTGCGCCTCAACCCGTCCATTTTCCGCAACTCCACCAATCCTATGGATGCTGATGATTGGCTTTGTGACATCCTGTTTGAGATGGAGTCAGCTAATGTTGCCCCTGCCAGTTACGTCACCTTTCCGACATTCCACTTGAAGGGTCCAGCTGATCAATGGTGGGAAAGCCACAGGGGTATGCTGCCTGCAGAGACTGTAACCACTTGGCAGGAATTTCAGTTAGCCTTCCGTGCACGGCACATTCCTCAAGGTCTGATGGACCAGAAGAAGAAGGAGTTTCGCAAACTCTCACAGGGCACAATGAATGTGGATGAATATCATAGGAAATTCCTTGAATTATTTCGCTGTACTGCGGATGACGTCTACACTGACGCTCGCAAGCAAGAGAAATTCCGTGAAGGACCACGTCCCGATATAAAGCTCGCACTTGTTGCTCATGATTGCCCAGACTTTGCGATGCTTGTCAGCCAAGCTTTCCAAATTGAAACTGGTCTGACTGAGTACCAGGAGTCGCTCAAGCGTACTCGAGATGTTGGCCCATGCTTGAGTCAGCCTGCTCAGAAACGTCGAGTCTGGATCCCACACAATGTTCAACATCGACCTGCTCCAACACCAAGGACGTCTTATGCTGCACCTCGTCTGCCTCCGCCGCTGAGACAACTAACGATTCAGGGTGGATAGTCAAGACATCTTACCCTCGATTGTCACCAAGGTCAGCCGCAGAATGCATCATGTCCTCTTGTTGGTTGTAAGAAGAGCAGCCGAAACCGTCATTTGAGAAGAGGTATGCCAGGACGCCTGCTGTCGGTTCTATATCCGGTGTATTTCGTAGTAGGGGTCCTAAGCTAGGCGTCTTGGAGCGACGGTAACATGGACACAGGTTTTACCTAGGTTCGGGCCCTCATGATGGAGGTAAAACCCTATGTCCTGCTTTTGATTGTATTCATATGGGGTGTAGTACAAAGTACATGTATCTACCACGAGGTGGTTCTAATGAATATGAGATGTCTATTGACTAGCCTGGCCTCGGTTTATATATGCATCGTAGGCCTAGGGTTTAGAGGAGTCCTTGTCTTGGGCGCCAAGTCTTGTGGAATCCTCCTTGTATGCAGCATGGGCTGCCCAAAGTGGCCCATGAGTGAACCGCCATGGGGGGTCCTCGGCCCAATCCAGCTGGTCGGGAGACGACGTGATGAGTACCCCCTAGTCCAGGACACCGTCAGTAGCCCCCTGAACCGTTCTTCAAGTTGGGGACGCTCCTCGATTCTTCCGAACTGTTCTTCATCTTCGGTCGTCGGTCTTGAAAATTGGTTCAACAAATCTTCTCATCTTCGATCTCAAGGATCGCCAAAGTGAATCTGAAGAGTTTACACTTCGGGTATCCGAGGAGCCCTTTAAGTCTTCGGCCTTCATGTAATGCCCCGAGACCGATGTTCCAGGTGTCCTCCGGTGTTTCGCTGTTGTTGCATTGTCATTGCTTGCGTGTAATGCATTGCATATCATGTCATCACGTGCATTTCATTTGCATACATGTTCGTCTCATGCATCCGAGCATTTTCCCCGTTGTCCGTTTTGCATTCCGGCGCTCCTATGTCCTCCGGTGGTCCTTTCTACCTCTTTATGTGTGCAGGTGTTAAACGTTTTCGGATTGGACCGAGACTTGTCATGCGGCCTTGCTTTACTACCGGTAGACCGCCTGTCAAGTTTCGTGCCATTTGGACTTCGTTTGATACTCCAACGGTTAACCGAGGGACCGAAAAGGCCTCGTGTGTGTTGCGGCCCAACACCCCTCCAAAGTGGCCTAAAACCCACCAAAACCCCCTCCATCATCTCGGTCATTCGATCATGATCACGTGGCCGAAAACTGCACCTCATTTGGACTCTCCTAGCTCCCTCTACCTATAAATATGTGCTCCCCTCCCGAAATTCGTGGATGAAACCCTAACTTCGTCCTCTCCGCGCCGCCGGACACTTCTCCACCGCTCCAGACATGTCCGCGCCCTCGCCCTCAGCCAATCCGCGCCGGCCACGTCACCGTTCGCCGCCGTCTCCGCCGTCGCGGCCCGTGGAGCCCATCGGGGGCCCGCGCGGGCCCAGATCCCGCCGCCGCCTGGCCTGTTCGTCGCCGCCCTAGCACCGCCCGCTCTGCCCTAGCTCCGCCGCCTCGCTGTTCGCCGTCGCCCGCCGCCGCCCTAGCGCCTTCCGCTTCGCATCGCCGCCGCCGCGCCACCTCTTCCTCTCCGCTCGCGCGCTGCCGCATGCTCGCCGCCGCTTCCAACCTCGTCGCCCCGCCGTCCGGCGACCACCGCCGCCGCGCGCGAGCTCGCCGGCCCGCCGCTCGCCGGAGCCCGCCTGCCCCGCCCCCGTTCAACGTGCGCAGAAGCGCCCGCGCCTCCACCTGCCTCCCGCGCCAGGGGCTCGCCGGCCGCCCTCGCCCATCGTCGCCCCGAGCTTCTCCGGCCTCCCGCGCCGCCTTCCCGGCGTCCCCTTCGTCACCGGACGTCGCAAGCTCACCGGAGCTTCGGCCAGATCTCGATCCGGGGAGAGTGGGATCAGATCCACCCACTCCCACATCCAAACGCGTCGTCCTGATCCGGATCCGTGCCGTGCCGCTTCATCCGGTCCCGCGTTGACTTTCGTGGAGGTAAAATTCCACTAAGTCCCCGAAGTTTCCAGATTCATATGCCCATATTCAACGCATCGTAACTCTGCATCCGTAGCTCCAATTCATGCGTGTAGCATATCAAAATGTTCGTCTTGACGAGTACATCATTTCATCTCATTGCATCATTTTCAGTTGAGCTCATCTTGATGCCCGAAATGTTGTTGGAAGAGGGCTATGTGAGTATTTTGTCAGATCTATTTCAGCAAATGGCATTTTGTCATTTTTGCCATGATTATTGTGTGCATGCTATGATCCTAAGCTCTACATGTGTTTTGTATAATGCCATCCCATCTTTATAGAGGTGCTTGCCATGTATTTTTGTGATATTTGTGGTGACTAGCACAAGCTTGCAAAGTAGCGTAATCGGTAACGCTGTTTTCAGGGACTTAGAATTTCACTAAGTCCTTGTCCTGATTTTGTCGTTATGCCATATGTTCATGGTGTTTCCTAGTGATCCGTGCCTCTTTTGAGGATGATCAGTAAGGATGATTTGTTAACATTGTGGTGTTTTATCCATCCATGTCTTTGTTTGCATTTATGAAGCACCCTAGCTTGAGTCAATCGAGCTCTACTTTTGCTATATCGTGAATCCTGGCAGATTATTGACATGTTTAGCGATTTTGCCGAGGTTGTTGCTATTGATCCGTGCATGCTATGTGGTTGTTCTTGCCATGTCTAGCTTCTATGCCATGTTTTCTTGATGGCTGTATGCTTCGTTTGTCATGCCATGCTCCGTAGTGAGTGCATCGAGCTCGTAAACATGCCTACTCGTTAACTGATTTGCATGCTCCAGTTTTTCACCTAGTCTGAGATCTGTTTATGTTTTTGCCATGTTCACATGCTTTCAATTGTATTCTCTGATCCCTTTTGGCTCAAGGTCACTAAGGGACTATTGTTAAGTGCTTTGAGTAGCTTCATGCCATGCCTTGCTTTGCCATGTTAAGTTCCTGTAGCATGTAGTTTTCGTGCTCTAAACTTTGCTTCCTGATGATAAATTCCAGACTTGTGTTAATTTCACCAAGTCTGAAACCTGTTATCATTTGCACTTTTGCCATGCTTGTTTGAACCTGTTAATGAGTGAATTAGCCGTAGCTCAGTGTTCATCTTTTGTTAAGCTTCTTGAGTGGATCTCTGCCATGTATTTTGTTGTCATGTTTGAGTGCTGTAGCATAGTTATCTTGTTGCATTTAGATGGCTACTTGCTGTTTATCGTAGACCGGTGCCATATTTGTTTTTCTTGCCATTTCCAAACCGTGCATCCGATTCCGGTGATCTTTATATCGTTTTCAACCGAAATCACCTCATCTTTCCAGTGGCACTCTTGGATTTCCAAGTTTAGGCCAGGTTCAATCATTCCTTTGCAAATCATGCATATGCATCACATACCGCATCCCGCATATCATACCATGTTCGTGTGTTGGTTGTTTACTATGTTGTGTGCTTCTTTCCGGTGTTGCTACTTCGGGTTGGTTCTGGTAACGTCGCGTTTGTGAGGACCCGTTTGACTACGTCCGTTTGTCTTCTTCATGGACTCGTTCTTCTTCCTTGCGGGATCTCAGGCAAGATGACCATACCCTCGAAATCACTTCTATCTTTGCTTGCTAGTTGCTCGTTCTTTTGATATGCCTATGCTGCGATACCTACCACTTGCTTATCATGCCTCCCATATTGTTGAGCCAAGCCTCTAACCCACCTTGTCCTAGCAAACCGTTGTTTGGCTATGTTACCGCTTTGCTCAGCCCCTTTTATAGCGTTGTTAGTTGCAGGTGAAGATTGGAGCTTGTTCCATGTTTGGAACATGGATATTTTGTTGGGATATCACAATATCTCTTATTTAATTAATGCATCTATATACTTGGTAAAGGGTGGAAGGCTCGGCCTTATGCCTGGTGTTTTGTTCCACTCTTGCCGCCCTAGTTCCGTCATATCGGTGTTATGTTCCCGAATTTTACGTTCCTTACGCGGTTGGGTTATAATGGGAACCCCTTGATAGTTCGCCTTGAATAAAACTCCTCCAGCAAGGCCCAACCTTATTTTTACCATTCGCCACCTAGCCCTTTTTCCCTTGGGAGTGGCGCATCCCGAGGGTCATCTTTGTTTTAACCCCCCCGGGCCAGTGCTTGTCTAAGTGTTGGTCCGAACTAGAGTCCTTTGCAGCGCCACCTCGGGGAAACTTGAGGGCTGGTTTTAGTTGTACGGAGCGCTCATCCGGTGTTGCCCTGAGAACGAGATATGTGCAGCTCCTATCAGGATGCCGGCGCATCGGGCGGTCTTGCTGGTCTTGTTTTACCTGTCGAAATGTCTTGTAACCGGGATTCCGAGCCTGATCGGGTCTTCCCGCTAGAAGGAATATCCTTCGTTGACCGTGAGAGCTTGTGATGGGCTAAGTTGGGACACCCCTGCAGGGATTTGAACTTTCGAAAGCCGTGCCCACGGTTATGGGCAGATGGGAATTTGTTAATGTCCGGTTGTAGAAAATCTGAAGTTGACCTTAATTAAAATGCATCAACCATGTGTGTTACCGTGATGGTCTCTTTCCGGCGGTGTCCGGGAAGTGAACACAGTGTTGGAGTTATGCTTGACATAGGTTGTTCTAGGATCACTTCTTGATCATAGTTGCTCGACCGTGCTTTAGCCTTCTCTTCTCGCTCTCTTTTGCGAATAGGTTAGCCACCATATATGCTAGTCGCTTGCTGCAGCTCCACATCATACCTTTACCTTACCCATGAGCTTAAATAGTCTTGATCGCGAGGGTGTGAGATTGTTGAGTCCCTGTGACTCACATATACTTCCAAAACCAGCTTGCAGGTGCCGTTCAATCATGCAGATGACGCAACCAAGCTCAAGGAGGAGTTCGATGAAGATCTTGTCCTTTGTGTTATTTCGTTCTAGTTGATCAGTAGTGGAGCCCAGTCGGGATGATCGGGGATCTGTGTAGCATTTGGGGTAGTCTTCTTTTATTTTGGTTCCGTAGTCGGACCTTGATTGTATCTGGTTGATGTAATGCTTTATTCATGTAATTGTGTGAAGTGGTGATTGTAAGCCAACTATGTAACTCTTTCCCTTATGTATTACATGGGTTGTGTGAAGATTACCTCACTTGCGACATTGCTTTCAATGCGGTTATGCCTCTAAGTCATGCTTCGACACGTGGGAGATATAGCCGCATCGAGGGCGTTACACTTTATCACTGCCTTGTTATTTTTATGCCACATCTCAGGTTTGAAGTTGTTCCCGGGCGGCAGTGTCATCTTGTGTCCGAGCTCCAACGGCGGACTGCATTCGAGGTATCTTTTGCAGCCGAGCACCAACGCCAGACCGCTTCCGAGCTCCAACGCCGAAATGTATCCGAGCTCCAACGCTGAACTGCGTCCGAGCTCCAGCGCCGGACTGTATCCGACCTCCAACGCCGGACTATGTCCAAGCTCCAACGCCGGACTGTACCCAAGCTCCAACGTCGGACTATGTCCAAGCTCCAACGCCGGACTGTATCCAAAGAGTATTGTTACAGCCGAGCTCCAACACCGAACTGCATCCGAGCTCCAGCGCCAGATTGTATCCGAGCTCCAACGTCGGACTATGTCCAAGCTCCAACACCGGACTATATCCGAGGTGTCATAGATCACCTTGGTTCAAAAAAACTTGAAGGAGTTTAGCCGAGCTTAATGTCGGAAATGCCCTCTATGGAGCCAGCCACTGGTGCCCGAGCTTTATGCTGGACTGCTTCCGAGGTGGTGCACCACCCCGACTGCGTGCCAATTTTTTGTCAATATTTTTGGTTGGTGCAATTTATTCTCTGTCGAGATATATAGCCAGTAGCCCTCAAGGTGTGTATCGGTCTAAAACCCGAGATACACTTGAAGGATAACATAAGACCGCTGATCCCAGTAGCCCCTGAGACTCAGGTTGATTCACAAAATCGTCCTGAGGATCAAATCCTAGCTCGGTAGAATACTTCAGGACACAAAAAGTGGTGTGCAAAGTCCTCGAGACTCAGGTTGGGTGCGGCCGACCAACCTGAGGATCATAATCTCCTCGAAAACTATATTACACTTAAATTTTCTACATTGGATTGTCAATGCAGTAGCCCCCGAGAATTGGGTTGGGCAAAATGGTCGACCCTAGGATCGTACCTCCTCGGGAACAAGTTCAACTGTCATGTATGTTTTGACAACACCGAGATGGAGTTCAGCAGGAAAGATGGCAAACTATAGTTTTAGAAAAGAGTTTCACGCCGAACACCTCAACCAAGAGAATGTCCCGCTTCCTGAAACATAAAATAGGTGAAAGATGTAATAAGCTCAAAAAAAGGCCAACAAACATGCGTGAAAAACTTTACGTCTAGATTGAATCAAGTTGTTTTGGTGCCAATATGAAATTGGTCTTAAAATTGTACTTTCATCGTGCTTTGACATGACACATCTGATCTCTAGACTTCAAGTGGGTCAGCCCTCGGCTTCAGTCTCCCTATCCCGAAGGCGGAGTGTTTCTTAGGCCAGTGTAGCGAACTAAACGCGAGCGGCTTTAGAGAGAAACCAGGCTACCCGGCTATTGATCATACACCTGAGTCGAGAAAGGAGTGGTAGAAAAAGACTGTGCAGCGACTAAGAAGAAAACATCTATTATAAAACGGCTCATACTAATTTAATAGCCCCCAAGTGACTTGGGTAAAAGAATTTTATCTATAATTAGTGTATGTACCGAAGTACTTATATCATATATGTGTTCACCCGAACTTTAAACGCGTCTTAACCGACCGTCGGCTTCTCCCTCTTCGGTCAAGTGCCGAAAAGTGTTATGTACTCCACCTGTCGAGAATATCAATGGTGTTTCCGATAACCAGGCAATCAGGCCATAAGGCTGTAACAGACAAAGCACGCTAGGGAACTTATGCTATATTACTGACGAAGTGTAAGAAGCATCTTTGAAGAAAATAATACCTCCACCGATACCTTTCTTCGGTTGCTCATTGTTACTATGAGACTTGTGCAATAGATTTTTTGTATTCATGAGTTCCGTTGTGTGCCGACCATGATTGAAAACAATAAGAGCGCTAGCTTTCGGCTTCACTCAGCCTGAGGTCCGAGCTCGGATAACCCGATAGTGACAATCACAGAGGTGCTCCCTTTACTCCCTAGCCGAACAATCGGGAACGTAGGGGTAAACACAGGAGTAAGGCAACCCATCTTGCGGAACACTTAAGTCAACATGGTGCATATTGTGGCATAATACACGAACAAGGAACGAAGCCATACAAGTGTAATCATATGCAGGAGGAAAGGCTTCAGAAAGGAAGCCCCCAAGTAAACGGGGTATTTGAATTTGTTTGTAACAAACAAGGTTTTGACAAAGAAAGTTTTTCGCAAACGACTTTTTGTCAAAAAAGTATAAAGCTTGGTCGAACCGAACAAAATTTAAAACTGAAAGTTTTTTAGCATGAAAGCGACTTAGCTGGTTAATGTTCTTGGTGTGACGTGGGCCGAGCTTGTAGCGGCTCAAGGTCCCAACCCCCAAACCGGTCTTAACGTACCCGAGCGAAGATCTCGGCTTGATGAAGTGATAGCACGGCAGTGCCGAAGTGCCGAGGCGAAGCCCCCGGTCCAGCCGAGGAGACAGAGTAGTTCGACAGCGTGATAATGAAGCCCCCACGTCACAAGTCGGCATGGTGGACGTCAGTTTGATAAAGCGACGACGCGATAATGGCAACACAGGGTATCACACCATGGTGATGGTGGAGTTTGGTTGATGGAGGTGAGAGGATGACTCCGTACGCCGAGGTGACACGACTTGGTCGACACAGGCGGGACGACGACTTCGGCTTGCCGAGGTGTTAGCGCGACCCAACCTATATAGATTGCCTGCACACACAAAGTAGTGCAACCAAGAAATAATAGTAATGAAAAAAAGGTGCATAATTAATTTATGCGAAGTGAAAAGGTTTGGTAAATATGGCCTGAGCGCTGAGGCTAGCTCGACGGTATGATGGCGTTGTGGCACGGCGATGTCGACGAAGGTTGCCTGCTCAGGTGACATGGAGGAGCTGGTCGTACTGACGCTAGGTACAGCATCGGTAGAATTTCTCTACCAAAATAATGAAGTACACGCCAACAGAAAATATTTTGTGTATAATAGTGCTAAACGAATAATTTGGAAAAATAGAACCTGAACGCCAGCAGCGACGACTGTAGCAGACCGAAGCAAACAGACGACCTGAGTCATGCCAAACATGTGTTGTGTGCTGCCATGGAGCCAAGTTCCTGTTAGGGTACTGCTTCCGCACTATCTCTTCGGCGCAATGTAGGTAGTAGCAAGCAGTAGTATAGTACTCCTTCTCTTGCAAAGGTCAAATCAATTCAGCACGTGAAAAGGTACATGCGAGACAAATCACGAGTTAAAAAGCGTAGATTGCCTCATCCTTAATTAGATAAATATTAAACAAAGAAAAAAGGAAAGACTGAATCTCCCTATAAGTTGCCGCATAGATGACCCATGCCGGCCTGGTGTTACTGCTCCACGGGAGAAGTACTTGTGCGTGCGTCATCTCCATGGATGGAGCGCTGCTGGTCGGATCGCCTCCATAGCACGGGGTATAGTTCGCCTATGGGTGTGCTGCCAGTAGCAGCAGACCTCAGACTTGGCGCATTGCCAGGCAGCGGACAAAGCGTCGCTAAAAAATAAAAATAAGAAAAAGAATCTTGATCTCATTCTGATCATCCTGTCGATCCGCGTCGATCACCATATTGACGCACACACCATGTACAAGCGTTGGTATATGTCTGCAAGAATAATGCAGTATAGACCAACAGAAAAAAATTCCATGCATAATAACTATACGTGCTAACCGAATAGTTAGGAAAGACAAAACCAGGAATTATTTTGCACGTAGTAGACCGAAGAGGAAATTCTTCAAGATACCAGGTGACCTAATACAGGGGCGGAGCCAGGATGAAAACCGAGAGGGGGCAAAGATGTGTATGTTTTTTTTTCTTCAGAGAGATGTGTACGAACTAATGGCTAGATCATTTAAAAAACTGAACACACAATCATACATAGTGTGTAAGACCCCTAAAAAAATGCAGTGTGTAAGAAGTAAAATCATATATTTCCTTATAAGATAATGTCAGCACATACTTATGTCAAGTTCATTGCCAAAGTAAAAATAAACTAACTATTTAAGGCGCAATAACTAGAGAAATATCAATATGTTGTTCCTGACCGTTTTGAATTAATTTGTAGTCTGCTGCAAGAAAATAGAAACATGTTTCAATCTAGAGAGAATATAAAATTTCATATATAAATAAATAAGCTTGAGCACATTACCTCCTTCTGTTTCATCCCACGGCGATTTTTCCCATGGAAGTGTTTAATTGTCACCTCTTTTGGCATATTGTGGGTTGTTGACTTTCCAAAGAATCTCTTTATTAGCTTCCTTGTCAATGTCAAATATATGAGCATTCAAAATTTTGACATACAGTAACGTTTAACATTCATAGATTTAGTCTATTCCACGTACTTATTTACACAAAATTATTAAGCTAAGCTAACTCAATCAGCATTCCATATATGATACGATTACCAATCCATATATTAAAATTTCAATACGTGGATATTTGATACGATTACTTCTCTAACATGAAAATCGGAATATAACAATAATTGGAAATTAGAAGAAAGAAACTGAACCTACTCATCCTAGGGTTTACGACTTACCGGCGCAACGTCTTCCTTGTGCTAATCTGACGGACGGCCAGCCGGCCTGCAGGCTGCGGATTGAGGCCACCGCCGGAGGCACGCCATGTAGGTGCAGCGCAGGGCGGAAGGCGTCGGCGGCTTGTCACGTCAGGGAGCCAGGCGGCGAACGCATCTGATCAACAACTCTGACTCGGCAACTCCCGCACTCTCGTGCGTGTCGTGTGTGCTGTGTTAATTCGTTTCCATTGATTCGAGTAGGCAGCCTCTTCGTATTGGGTTGTGCTGGTGTTCTAAGCCATTATTTCTCGTACTACATGGGCTTTGAATTTAGAGCAGAAAAATAATTGAGTGGGGACAAATATATTAAGCTGAGTGGGGGCAACGCTTTGTACTACGAGCCTAGTACAAGTGGGCTGAGAAAACGAGTGGGGGCATTCGCCCCCACAGGCTACAAGCTAGATTCGCCCCTGATTATTAGTATAACTACAACATGGTCTTCGAGATCTAATCTAATCAATGCATAGTGTGCCTTAGCTTGTGTTTTCTAAATTCATGTAAGGCCAAATCTAATGCTTGGTTTTTTGATTGATTCTTCATCAATTGCCGCCGCAACTTGTCCTGGAGGACGGTATGGTTTAGTATTAGACCAAAATAGAATAACTTTCCTGATGCTTTACGTGGAGTGGATTCCTTTTTATGGAAATCATACTAGCAGCAGGAGATCGGCCAAGGAACTTGGCCTTTGACTTCGGCCGGTGGAGGAAAAAAAGGTGGCGGCTGATCATCTCCGATTTGACCACTAGTTGTGCTAGTATTCGACTGGTGCACTTGCGCTCTTCGCGACCATCCAGCCACAACGTGTGCATGACTGGACAATCAGGGATCGGTGGCGCCTGCCGCTCATGGACACGGCCGCCTAAACTTCTAATCTGTGAAGATTTAGTGCGGACTAGCAATATGGTTTGAAATAAATTATTCATTGCAGAACCATCTAATCATAAGAATATCACCTTGTTCATGCCGTCTCCGAACTTTCTTTCAATCTCGATCAGCTAGGTCAGTACCGATGTAGATGAGAATCCCAATGAACCGTGGCCGACGCCCAGCAGGCTCTCAATGAAAGCACCAATGTCGGTTCTATATCCGGTGTATCTCATAGTAGGGGTCCTAAGCTACGCGTTTTGGAGCGATGGCAACACGGACACATGTTTTACCCAGGTTTGGGCCCTTTTGATGGAGGTAAAATCCTACGTCCTGCTTTTGATTGTATTCATATGGGGTATAGTATAGAGTACATGTATCTACCACGAGGTGGTTCTAATGAATATGAGATGTCTATTGACTAGCCTGACCTCGGTTTATATATGTACCGTAGGCCTAGGGTTTAGAGGAGTCCTTGTCTTGGGCGCCAAGTCTTGTGGAATCCTCCTTGTATGCAGCATGGGCTGCCCAAAGTGGCCCATGAGTGAACTGCCATGGGGGGTCCTCGGCCCAATCTAGCTGGTCGGGAGACGACATGATGAGTACCCCCTAGTCCAGGACACTGTCACCTGCCCTGAGTTGTGGTCAAGTCACCCATGTCAAGATTGAAGAAGCTCGTGAGTCCCCAAAAATCGTGATGGGTACCCTTCGCGTTAATTCAGTGCCTGCTTCTGTTCTCTTTGATTCAGGAGCATCACATGCTTTTGTGTTCCAACAATTTGCTAAGTTGCATGGGTTAGATATGGAAAATTTTCCCACTCCATTAGCGATTCAATCTCCGGGATCCAAGTGGCAAACCATAATGTTATGCCCTCGCAACCAAATCGAGATTGGAGGTCTACTTTTTCCGGCTTCTCTCATTGTACTCAGACCTTACAACATAGACATCATTCTTGGTATGGATTGGTTGACAGCCCATAATGCTTTGATTGAATGTGCTACCAAGACAGTCTAGCTCACTCACCCTTCTGGCCAGACTGTACAATACTCAGTCTGAGCAGCTGAGGATGCCGAGAATCAGATATATGTTCTAAATGCATTGAATGATTCACCTCTCAAGGGAATAGAGAACATTCCGGTTGTTCATGATTTCAAAGATGTCTTTCCAGAAGAACTTCCAGGAATACCCCCTACTAGAGCTGTTGAATTCATCATAGACTTGAAGCCGGGCACTACTCCTATTGCCAAGCGGCCATACAAGATGCCACCACATGAACTCCTTGAACTTAAGGAGGAAATCGACAAATCTCTTCACAAGGGTTTCATTCATCCAAGTTCATCTACTTGGGGAGCACCTTCTCTCTTTGTCAAGAAGAAGGATGGAACTAATCGTTAGGTCCAAGATTACCGACCTATCAACCATGCAACAATTCAGAATAAGTATCCGTTTCCCCGAATCAATGATCTATATGATCATCTTGTTGGTCCCTCAGTATTCTATAAACTTGATTTTAGGTTGGGTTACCACCAGATTCGGGTTCGTGAGGAGGATATTCCCAAGACCTCCTTCGTTACTCGCTATGGTTCATACGAGTACACCGTCATGTCCTTTGGTTTGACAAATGCTCCAGCGACATTCTCTCGCCTGATGAATTATATATTCATGGAATACCTCGACAAGTTCATCGTGGTTTATCTGGATGATATCCTTGTATATTCCAAGAACAAAGAAGAACATGTTGAACATCTTCGACTTGTTCTAGAAAAACTTTGAGAGCATCAACTATATGACAAGTATTCTAAGTGTGAATTCTGGCTTCCCAAAGTAACCTACCTTGGCCATGTGATCTCCAAGGATGGTATTGCCGTCAACCCTGAGCGAGTTTAGGCTATTCTCGATTGGACTCCTCTGAAGAATGCCAAGCAAGTCAGAAGTTTTCTCGGACTCGCCAGCTATTGTCGTCGATTTGTCGAGAACATCTCCAAGATCGTCAAGCCCCTGACTGGTCTGCTTCACAAGGGCGTCAAGTTCGAATGGACAGAAAAGTGTCAGGAAAGTTTCCAAGCACTCAAAGACAATCCGACTTCTGCCCCAGTGCTTGCTCCTCCAGATACTAAAAAGGATTTTGTCATTTACTGCGACGCTTCACGTCAAGGATTAGGTTGTGTCCTAATGCAAGAGCGCAGAGTGATTGCGTATGCCTCTCGTCAATTGCGCCCTCACGAAGGGAACTACCCAGTTCATGACCTCGAGCTTGCTGCTATCATACATGCACTCAAACAGTGGTGACATTACCTTCTTGGTAATCGTTGCGAGATCTTCACCGGCCACCAAAGTCTGAAGTATCTGTTTACCCAGCCAGACTTGAACCTCCGTCAGCAGAGATGGATGGAGATGGTAGCAGATTTTGACTTGGGTATTTCCTATACACCAGGAAAGGCTAATGTAATGGCAGATGCCTTGAGCCGCAAGTCATATTGCAACCATCTCGAGGTTTGCAAAGTTCAGCCCTCGCTTGTTGAAGAATTCAGAAAGCTGAACCTCCATATTGTTCCTCCGGGTGCACTCGCTCCCCCTCCTAAGGAGTTTTGCAAGATGAACCTCTGTGTCATCCCCCATGGTTCCCTCAATACCCTGGTTGTCGAACCAGATCTCGTGGAGAGCATCAAGAGACTGCAGAAGTATGACTCTCAAGTTGAGAAGATTAAGCGCTACCTCGCTGAAGGAAGGCCCTCATTCTTCACTGTTGAAGATGATGACACCTTGTTCTTTAAAGGTCGCCTAGTGGTTCCTTCAAAAGACAACCTGGATATGGTTCAGGAAGTTATGAAAGAGGCTCATGACACTCCATTGTCTATTCATCCCGGTAGTACCAAGATGTACCAAGACATTCGTCAGAAATTCTGGTGGTCTAATATGAAGCAAGACATTGCTCGTTATGTTGCTGAATGTGACGTTTGCCGTCGTATCAAAACAGAACATCAAAGGCCTGCTAGAACTCTACAACCTATCTCTATTCCTGAATGGAAATGGGACCATGTTGAAATGGACTTCGTCACTGGTTTTCCCAAATCGCAGAAGGGTAATGATGCTATACTTGTCGTCATTGACCGGCTTTCCAAAGTTGCACATTTTCTGGCCGTCCAAGAGACGATCACTGCTAGTCAGCTGGCAACTCTCTACATGTCCCAAATTGTCTCACTCCATGGTATTCCGCTGGTAATCAGCTCAGACCGTGGCAGCTTATTTACTCCAAGATTCTGGGCAAGTTTCCAAGAAGCTATGGGAACTCATCTGTCTTTCAGCACCGCCTTTCACCCTCAGTCGTGGGGACAAGTTTAACGAGTCATTCAAGTTCTTGAAGACATGCTTCGAGCTTGCATTATTTCCTTCGACAAGAAATGGGAGGAATCTCTCCCGTATGTTGAGTTCTCCTACAACAATAGCTTTCAAGCTAGTCTGAAGATGGCCCCCTTCGAAGTGTTATATGGATGAAAGTGTCGAAACCCTCTGAACTGGTCAGAAACTAGGGAACGTCCACTCTTCGGTCCGGATATTATCCAACACGCCGAAGAACAAGTCCGCGTCATTCACGAGAATGTCAGAAGAGCCAGTATGACCATCATCATAAAGACATGGTCTATCAACCTGGCGAAAAGTCTTATCTTTGGGTCACACCAATGAAGGGTGCACACCGCTTCGGGATCAAGGGCAAGCTAGCTCCTTACTATATTGGTCCATTCACTATTCTCGAAAGGCGTGGAAAAGTGGCATACCAGTTAGAACTACCGTCGAATCTTTCTCAGGTTCATGATGTGTTCCACGTGTCACAACTCTGCCGCTGCTTCAAGGACCCAATCAGAGCAGTGGATCATGAAGTGTTCGAGTTGCAACAGGACCTCTCCTATAAAGAGCATCCGGTCCGCATCCTCGACCAAGCTGAATGCCGCACATGTCAGAAGGCGATCAAGTTCCTCAAGGTCTAGTGGTCGCACCACTGTGAAGATGAAGCCACCTGGGAACGCGAGGATTGCCTGCGTGATGAATACCCCAAACTGTTTCCTTCTACCTCCTAAATCTTGGGACGAGATTTCTTGTTGTGGAAGAGAATTGTAATGCCCAGATAATTATGTTACAGTAATGTCATGCAAATGATGCCACATCACCGCAATTGTTGTTGTTAACATCGCGATAATTCAATCACGTTCAAATTTGAAATTCAAAATTTAGTCAAACAGCAAAAGTAGATAAAAGAAAATGAGAAAGCAAACAAAAAAACAAAAGAAGACCCCCTGGCCCAGCTGGGCCAATCAGCCCAGCTGGCCGGCCCACACCCCCACTGCCCCTGGCCTATTAGGCCACATCCCCCCGAACCCTAACCACCAGACCCCCCCACTTCCCCCACGCACCCACGCTCCTCTCCCCCCGATTCGGGATCTGGATCGGGCCACACCCCGACCCCCGCCGCTCACACCGACACCGCACCGTCTCCGGCGCCCCGACGCCGCCGTCGTTGACCGCCGACACTCGTCGCCTCCCCGACCCCGAGCCGGCGCACCACAACCTCGACACCGTCGCTCTGGGCCTCGCAGCCTCGCCCGCGACCGCGCCGTCGCCGGACTTCCTCGTCCCCGTCGTCATCGTCCGCCTCGTCCACTCCCTCGCCGAACCACCCCGAGCCACGCCGCCCCTCTTCCCAGCACCGAACGTGAGGACCCCCGTCTCCCCCTTCCTCCTATCACCGCCGAGCATGCCCGTGGACCTGGCTGCCGCCGCTCGCCGCGGTCACCCGTGCCCTCCCCCTCGGGCGCTCGCACTCCTCGCCGCCCGTCCCGCGCTCACCTCACCGCCGCGCCACGCTCACTGGCTGTCGCGCCAGCGCCCTGGCCTCACCGCGCTCCCCCTCCCACTGGCACCCGTCTGCGCCTGTCCGGCACCTCTCCTAGCGTCGCGCCGCCCCTCCTTCCACCGGCGCCACCCGCCGCCATCGGCCTCGCCCTGATCACCGGCGCCATCTGTGGCGACCCCCTGGTCGCGCCCGGTTCCACACAGGCGACCACGCCCAGGTGCCGGCATCCCCACTCGCCCGCGCCCGCTATGGCCTATGGGCCACTGCCCAGTAGGCCCCACGCCCATGTTCACAAAATTGTAAAATAAAAATAATAATTAGTTAAATAATTAATTAACTTAATTAATCCTGTAATTATCCTAATTAACTTTTTAACTAATTAAAACTGTTAATTAGTTGTTAGTCTATGATAGAACGACCCACACGCCAGGGTTGACTTTGGTCAACTCTGTTGACCGTTAACATCATGATGACATTATGTTGATGCAATAACCCCATTTTAGAATTAATAATAATTCCATGAATTCAATAAAACTTCTAAAAATTCATAGAAAATAATCCGTAGCTTGGAGGAAAAAGTTTTATACATGAAAGTTGCTCAGAACGACAAGACGAATCCGAACACGTAGTCCGTTTACCTGTCAGATGCCTCTAACTATATGAACATGGAACTTTCCCCCTCCGGTCAGCTGTCTGACACGGGTCCGGAACCGGGAAAACTTTCCCGGATGTTATCCCCCTTCACCGGTATAGTGTAGCACTGCGGTAGAACCCCCCCCACCACCACCACCGTGTATCATCTTGTTATGCATATGTTTGCTCTATATTTACTGTTTCTCCCCCTCTTCTCTCCGATAGACCTCGAGACCGCTGTTGATGCCCCTGTGATCGACTGCTTTGACGACGACCCCTCCTCTCCTGAGCAACCAGGCAAGCCCCCCCCCTTGATCATCTTGATATCGCCCATTCCATTCTCTCATGCTTGCATTAGATTTTGCTACTGTAATTGATTGCTCCTATTCTGATGCATAGCCTGCTTTTGTACCTGTTGTTGTACCTTACCTGCTTATCCTAAACTGCTTAGTATAGGTTGCTTAGAGATCCATCAGTGACCCCCACCTTGTCCTTGTTGCCCCTACTTCATCATCGATGACTCGATCAACATGATCGACGACCAAAGCCCAACACCTCACATCAAATCACGCCCCTTTTGTTGCTCGACTCTGCAGAGCTACTATCAAGTGCCGAGGGTGAGACCTCATAACGCACTCCCGATGACAACTCTATAGTGTAGCTATTTGGTCGTGGTCAATGAGGGTGGTTCCTCCTTTACCATTCCCGATACGGCTCTGTCGTGCAACCCCTCAAGTTTGAACCTCGAGGGTGGTTCCTCTTACATTCACCTTGTTGATTACATCGAGTGGAATTCACCGGGGGTGATTCCTCGTGTTTTCCCCTTGATGTTTGGACACACGGTTACCTTGACTTTACTTGAGACCATTGTTGAAGTCGGGTTGGCCCTGAAGGGGCACCCGCGAGTTGATGTGAAAGTCGGGCGGGCCTGTTGAGCACCCGCGAGTTTTCTACGTGCCACGGCCAGGCATTCTGGGCCCTTGCCGTAAGTCCACGAGACGGGGCGACCCCTCACATTATCGTGAGTCTCTGCTCATCTTCGTGAGCCCCCAATGCACTAACAGGTTTGGGTATTTGTTCTGAGTTGGCCTCTGGCCTTTGCACACTAACCACCACGCGAGAATAGTTATAGGCCTCGACAACGCAGTGTCAGCCGAAGCTTTGTCAGATGTCCAGTTCAGCATGGCGGCACAGTCGGATCGCGTCGACCTTCCGAGGTGGCGCTGGTATTCACCCTGCGCACAACGACCCGGAGTGCAACAGGCGACGGGCCCAAGACCCCGGGGCACTTAGGATGTAGACCGACGGGGACCTCTCTGCTGAGCCTAGGTAGGGCTGCGACGTGTTGATCTTTCGAGGCCGGGCATTGACCCAGAAAAGAGTGTCCGGCCAGAGTGATCGAGTGTGTTGGGTAACGTGTTGCACCCCTACAAGGAAGATATATTTTCAAATACCGTGTCCATGGTAATGGATGCTCAGACTTATATCCTGATCTTATACAACTAGAACTGGTTACTTGAGACATGTGATGGATATGTGGCTCCGGGATTGCTTTATCGTAGGGAGTCGAGGAAGGATCTCTGGGCGTTAATGCTACAACATGTTTGTTAAATATAAATTGCTATTCTTTACTCTTCTACATGCTGCAGGATGCTTGGAGCTGCTTGAAGATGCTAGTCTTCGATAGGCTAGGCCTTCCCCTCTATTCTGGCATTCTGTAGTTCAGTCCACATATACAACCCTTCCTTTTGATACCAATGCATACTTAGTTTAGATCTGATGCTTGCAAGTACTTTGGATGAGTACTCACGGTTGCTTTGCTACCCCCTTTTCCCCTTTCTTCCTTCTTTCTGGTTGTTGCAATCAGATGGTCGATCCATGGAGCTAGATGCCGCCGCCGACAGATACTACTACATGGAGACCATCGACGACCAGGAGTAGTTAGGAGGTCCCAGGAAGGAGGCCTTGCCTCTTCGATCGTTGTTGCTTTTGTGCTAGCCTTCTTAAGGCAAAACTTGTTTAACTTATGTCTATACTCAGATATTGTTGCTTCTGCTGACTCGCTTATGTATTGAGCTATGTATTCGAGCCCTCGAGGCCCCTGGCTTGTAATATGAAGCTTGTATTATGTTATTTGTGTCTAGAGTTGTGTTGTGATATCTTCCCATGAGTCCCTAATCTTGATCGTACACATTTGTGTGTATGATTAGTGTACGGTCGAATCGGGGCCATCACAACTTTGCTCTCATATTCTTAGTTTATTCATAATATGTTTGATTTGTAGTAATTGTGTTTATTGGAATTGTTGACTAGGGGTAAGGGTAAATAAAAGCTTTGTTCATATATTAACTTAAACAAAGCTTTGTTTATATGTTAACTAAAAAGTGTTTATATATTAACATATCTGAGAATAGTAAAACAAAGCTCGAATGTTAACTAAAAAATTGTTTTATGCTTATGTTAAACTTGGGTACTGAATAGTTGAAAAATCCTTGTTAACCTATCTGTTAATTAAAATTGTTTATTAGCCATGGTTAAATTGTTAACTATTTTTGTTTGTTATTTCATTTTGCAGTTTGTATGATGACATTTTGGATGTTAGGTTCCATTTTGATGCTTCAGACATGTTTGAGCTGAAACTCTGCAGTTCAGATGTAACATATCTGAATATGATCGTAGTGATGGAAACCCAAGGATTTAGTGAATATTATCTGCTGTTTCACATTGAGAATCCAGATTTAGGGGAGAAAGGATTGGAGATGGTAGAGAGTAATGCTGAGTAGCAAAGAGTAAAGAGGCCGGTTCAGGAGTGTAAGGTTATAAATTTGCTAGTGAGGGCATGTCCACCTCCTTGCAGCCAGTTTGAGAGGTGCTACCTCTTGAGCACTGCGTTGGTTTTTCCTTGAAGAGGAAAGGGTGATGCGGTAAAGTAGCGTAAGTATTTCCCTTAGTTTTTGAGAACCAAGGTATCAATCTAGTAGGAGATCATGCTTGAGTCCCACGCACCTACACAAACAAATAAGAACCTCGCAACCAACATGATAAAGGGGTTGTCAATCCCTTCACGGTCACTTACGAGAGTGAGATCTGATAGATATGATAAGATAATATTTTTGGTATTTTTATGATAAAGAGAAATAAAGATGCAAAGTAAAATAAACGGCAATAGAAATAGCTAAGTGTTGGAAGATTAATATGATGGAAGATAGACCCGGGGGCCATAGGTTTCACTAGTGCTTCTCTCAAGAGCATAAGTATTACGGTGGGTAAACGAATTACTGTCGAGCAATTGATAGAATTGAGCACAGTTATGAGAATATCTAGGTATGATCATGTATATAGGCATCATGTCAGTGACAAGTAGACCGAAACGATTCTGCATCTACTACTATTACTCCACACATCGACCTCTATCCAACATGCATCTAGAGTATTAAGTTCATAAGAATAGAGTAATGCTTTAAGTAAGATGACATGATGTAGAGAGATAAACTCATGCAATATGATATAAACCCCATCTTTTTATCCTTGATGGCAACTATACAATACGTGTCGTTTCCCCTACTATCACTGGGATCGAGCACCGCAAGATTGAACCCAAAGCTAAGCACTTCTCCCATTGCAAGAAAGATCAATCTAGTAGGCCAAACCAAACTGATAATTCGAAGAGACTTGCAAAGATAAACCAATCATACATAAAAGAATTCAGAGAAGAATCAAATATTGTTCATAGATAATCTGGATCATAAACCCACAATTCATCGGATCTCGACAAACACACCGCAAAAGAAGATTACATCGAATAGACCTCCAAGAAGATCGAGGAGAACTTTGTATTGAGATCCAAAGAGAGAGAAGAAGCCATCTAGCTAATAACTATGGACCCGAAGGTCTGAAGTAAACTACTCACACATCACCGGAGAGGCCATGGAGTTGATGTAGAGGCCATGGAGTTGATGTAGAGGCCCTCCATGATCAATGCCCCCTCCGGCGGAGCTCCGGAAAAGGCCCCAAGATGGGATCTCTCAGGTACAGAAGGTTGCGGCGATGGAACTAGGTTTTTGTGGTGCTCCTGGATGTTTGGGGGGTACGTGGATATATATAGGAGGAAGAAGTACGTCGGTGGAGCAACGAGGGGCCCACGAGGGTGGAGGGTGCGCCCAGGGGGGTAGGCGCGCCCCCTACCTCGTGGCCTCCTCGATTGTTTCTTGACGCCACTCCAAGTCTCCTGGATCACGTTTGTTGAGAAAATCACGTTCCCGAAGGTTTCATTCCGATTGGACTCCGTTTGATATTCCTTTTCGGCGAAACTCTAAAATAGGCAAAAAAACAACAATTTGGGCTGGGCCTCCGATTAGTAGGTTAGTCCCAAAAATGATATATAAGTGTAAAATAAAGCCCATTAACATCCAAAATAGATAATATAACAGCATGGAGCAATAAAAAATTATAGATACGTTGGAGACGTATCAAGCATCCCCAAGCTTAATTCCTGCTCGTCCTCGAGTAGGTAAATGATAAAAAAGATTTTTTGATGTGGAATGCTTTCTAACATATTTCTCAATATAATTTTTCTTTATTGTGGCATGAATGTCCAGATCCAAAAGATTCAAGATAAAAGTTTAATATTGACATAAAAATAATAATACTTCAAGTATACTAACTAAGCAATTATGTCTTCTCAAAATAACATGGCCAAAGAAAGTTGTGCCTACAAAATCATATAGTCTGGCTATGCTCTATCTTCACCACACAAAATATTTAAATCATGCACAACCCCGGTGACAAGCCAAGCAATTGTTTCATACTTTTGATGTTCTCAAACTTTTCAATCTTCACGCAATACATGAGCGTGAGCCATGGATATAGCACTATATGTGGAATAGAATGGTGGTTGTGGAGAAGACAAAAAAAGGAGAAGATAGTATCACATCAACTAGGCGTATCAATGGGCCATGGAGATGCCCGTTAATAGATATCAATGTGAGTGAGTAGGGATTGCCATGCAATGGATGCACTAGAGCTATAAGTATATGAAAGCTCAACAAAAGAAACTAAGTGGGTGTGCATCCAACTTGCTTGCTCACGAAGACCTAGGGCATTTTGAGGGAGCCCATCAGTGGAATATACAAGCCAAGTTCTATAATGAAAAATTCCCACTAGTATATGAAAGTGATATCATAGGAGACTCTCTATCATGAAGATCATGGTGCTACTTTGAAGCACAATTGTGGAAAAAGGGTAGTAGCATTGTACCATCTCTCTTCTTCTCCCATTTTCTTTTTGGGCCTTCTTTCTTTTCTTTTATTTTGGCCGCTTTTCTCTTCTTTTTTCGTCCGGAGTCTCATCCCGACTTGTGGGGGAATCATAGTCTCCATCATCCTTTCCTCACTTGGGACAATGCTCTAATAATGATGATGCACTTTATTTACTTACAACTCAAAAATTACAACTCGATACTTAGAACAAAATATGACTCTATGTGAATGCCTCCGGCGGTGTACCGGGATGTGCAGTGATGCATGAGTGACATGTATGAAGAATTATGAACGGTGGCTTTGCCACAAATACGATGTCAACTACATGATCATGCAAGCAATATGACAATGATGAAGCGTGTCATAATAACGGAACGGTGGAAAGTTGCATGGCAATATATCTCGGAATGGCTATGGAAATGCCATAATAGGTAGGTATGGTGGCTGTTTTGAGGAAGGTATATGGTGGGTGTATGGTACCGGCGAAAGTTGCGCGATACTAGAGAGGCTAGCAATGGTGGAAGGGTGAGAGTGCGTATAATCCACGGACTCAACATTAGTCATAAAGAACTCACATACTTATTGCAAAAATCTACAAGTTATCAAAGCAAAGTATTACGCGCATGCTCCTAGGGGGATAGATTGGTCGGAAAAGACCATCGCTCGTCCCCGACTGCCACTCATAAGGAAGACAATCAATAAATAAATCATGCTCCGACTTCATCACGTAACGGTTCACCATACATGCATGCTACGGGAATCACAAACTTTAACACAGGTATTTCTCAAATTCACAAATACTCAACTAGCATGACTCTAATATCACTATCTCCATATCTCAAAACAATTATCAAGTATCAAACTTCTCATAGTATTCAATGCACTTCGATGAAAGTTTTTATATTATTCCTAAAAGCAAATTTCCATGTTGTTCTAAAGTACTCTCAAAATAATATCAGTGAAGCATGAGAGATCAATTATTTCTATAAAGTAAAACCACCGCCGTGCTCTAATAGGTATAAGTGAAGCACTAGAGCAAAAACTATATGGCTTAAAAGATATAAGTGAAGCACATATAGTAGTCTAATAAATTTCCAATCATGTGAGTCTCTCTCAAAAGGTGTGTACATCAAGGATGATTGTGGTAAACTAAAAAGAAAAGACTCAAATCATACAAGACGCTCCAAGCAAAACACATATCATGTGGTGAATAAAAGTATAGCTCCAAGTAAAGTTACCGATAGACGAAGACGAAAGAGGGGATGCCTTCCGGGGCATCCCCAAGCTTAGGCTTTTTGGTGTCCTTGAATTTTACCTTGGGGTGCCATGGGCATCCCCAAGCTTAGGCTCTTGTCACTCCTTGTTCCATAATCCATCAAATCTTTACCCAAAACTTGAAAACTTCACAACACAAAACTTAAATAGAAAATCTCGTGAGCTCCGTTAGCGAAAGAAAACAAAAACACCACTTCAAGGTACTGTAATGAACTCATTCTTGATTTATATTGGTGTTAAACCTACTGTATTCCAACTTCTCTATGGTTTATAAACTCTTTTACTAGCCATATATTCATCAAAATAAGCAAACAACACACGAAAAACAGAATCTATCAAAAACAGAACAGTCTGTAGTAATCTGTAGCTAACGCAAACTTCTGGAACCCCAAAAATTATAAAATAAATTGCTGGACGTGAGGAATTTATCTATTAATCATCTGCAAAAATAATTAACTAAATATCACTTTCCAAATAAAAATGGCAGCAATTCTCGTGAGCGCTAAAGTTTCTGTTTTTTACAGCAAGATCAAAAAGACTTTCCCCAAGTCTTCCCAATGGTTCTACTTGGCACAAACACTAATTAGACACAAAAAACACAACCAAAACAGAGGCTAGATATATTATTTATTACTAAACAGGAGCAAAAAGCAAGGTGAAAGTGCAACTATCCCTGGGTGGTTTTGGTAATTCCTAACAACATATAGTTCATTGAGCTAATGCTATTTCAAGATAAACATTTCAGGAAAGCTCAATGATTGGCATGGCATGGATGAGAAAAGTGGATCCCTCAAAATTCTAAGGACAAAGTATTGGCTCAAGCTCAAAGCTCAGGACTCTACAACTTTTGATTTTAAGTGATCCAAGATCACATTGAGTCCATAGGAAAAGCCAACACTATTAAGAGGGGATGAGGTGTTGCCTAATGGCTTTGCTTGCTCAAAGTGCTTAGTGATATGCTCCAAAACCCTCAACTACTTTCTCACATCCACATATCCCGGGCTTGGCCAAGAAGCAGGGGACATGACCTTGGAGAAACGGAATCAAGTCTGTCGGGCGGGCACGAATCATCTGCGCCACCTGAGAGCCATGGGCTCCGAGCGCCGCGGGCAGCCGCCGGATGCGTCTCTGGAAGTTTCACCGTGCACCGCTCTGCCGTCGATGCCGATGGCCTCATCTCCATCAGCAATGCCCGATCTCTTCCATTCGGATCTGATCGAGGGTTCATGCGAGGCGGATGCGCGTGCGGCGGAGGGTTTGTGATGGGACGTGCGATTCCGTGAGGGCCATGGGGAATGGATCAGCGGCCGACTGCATCATTCTCCGGCATCTCGCTGGACGGCGTTGCTGGATTTGGACAACGATGTCCGCGCCGACGACTATATTGACATTGACGACCAGATGAAGGTAGGAACTTTATTGCGTATGGATATTGTCGATGTGGTTGTGGATCTTCGTATGCAGTTGGTTTCGGAAGTGGTTCATTCTATCGAGATAGTTGGCTCGTCCTTGGAATCTGGCGGAGGGAAGCTAGATCGGCGGGTTGGAGGTCGTTTCTGGGTTCTTGTGGACGATGATGACGAGGAGGACATCGACAACAGGACCTGCGCCAGCGAATCACCGGAGTTGTTCTCGCCTACTGTTGAGGCTGTTGGTCCTAGCGGCGAGTCGGCGTGACAAGAACTGGTGCCTGATGACAAATTCAAGTTAGATCACCAGTTAGTTCGCCGGAGTGCGGCGGCGACGATGATCAAGCCTTGGAAGGGCCCCCTGCCTAAGGTACGCCTTCCGACCCTAACGCTTTTTGATTTGATTCACCCCGAGTCCTGGATTACGGTTAAGAGAAGGAAGAACAAGCGTCGGAATGTGGCCGGACCGGCACCGGTGTTGGCAGCGGCGACCACGCCGGCGATCCTGGGGATCGGGATCAGGGCGGCTCAGGAAGCGCGCTTGAATTCCATACTGGGCTGATCCTTGAAGAGATTTTGCCACAGCCTGCTGGGCCGGAGATAGTTGGGCATGAGGCCCAGGCTATTTCGGTACCCACAGAACTTGCGTGCGCCGACACATGCAGCGATCGGGAGGATCGATCTACGTCTGCTTCGCTACTACTGCTTAGGGTTCGCCGGTGCAGGAGGCCGGGGTTTCGATCCTGCGGCTCGGGAAGAGCGAAGCGGATCGCTCCGCTCACTGCAATGGCTGGTCGCGGGGCGGGGGGTCCTACGGGGAATAACCCACCCTGGCAATGGCTGCGAACGGGCGTGGCGGGGCTGCGCCACCGCCGACAGCTTCTGGGCGGGGCGCCCCAGGTTCTTCGGTTGTCGCCGGGGCGTCGTAGGTCACTATGGGCCACGGTGGTGGCCATCCCAGCATTCGGCCTACGGTTCCGGTTGTGGGTCGTGGTGGCCCGCCCGTTCCCAGGCCGCCGGTGCCAGCAACAGCTCAGGACGGGCTCCATCTTAGCTCCCGGCCGACAACACCGGTTCTGGCTGCGCCTGCTGCAGCGGGGTGGGGCCGTGCGCAAGGTCTGAGGCCGCCTCTGCCTAGACCGGTTGTCGGCGCTGCGCCCCTACCTCATCACGTTACGAGGCCGCCGCAGAAGCATCCTGGTCAGGTGCACGCACAGGCTCCGCCGCCTCAGTCTGGAGCTGGAGGGGCGGGAGTGCCCCGTGGCCCAGCTAACGGTGGATCTAACGGACAGCCCCGGGGTCAATGGGGGGATGAAGGTCATGATGTTTATGGTGAAGGTATACACCGAGGTTCGGCGTCGACAGGTGGTGGACGTGGTTATGCTTGGCAAAGCGATGTCACAGCTGACAAACCTTTTTACAGTCCCCGGGGTGGCTTTGTTGAGGGGGCGTCAGGCCCTAACCATCGGCAGCATGGTGGCTACCATGGTCATCGTGGCCGAGGTGGCCGAGGTGGCCGGTACCGGCAACATCGTCCTCCTCCGCCTGTCGTCGTTGGGAAGACAGACTCCGTGGAGGCGGCCGATCCTGGTCAGACACCGGATCTGTCAGATCACGCTATGGAGGTGGTAACAGAGCTGGCAACGGTTGTCGCCACAGCGTCGGGGTCGATTGAGAATGCAGACAAGGCAGATTCTGATAGAGCGTCCAAGTGGGCATGCAAGAGGGAGAAGATGGTATGCTATCGTTGTGGTGAGAAGGGCCACTTTATTGCGGATTGCGTGACTGAGCTTTGTGATACCTGCAGCAAGTCGGCACATGATATGGGGGACTGTCCTATTTTGCGTGATCGGATGCCCACTATTTCTATATATGGTGTGTATTGTGCTGAGCTGATGTTCTTTGAGTCCCCTAGTGCGTGAGAGATCCCAGAGGATACCCCGAGCATGACTACTGGAATTGTGAAAGTGACTAAATCTGATGTCTCCGAGTCTCAGATTGTGCAGAGGCTTATGGAGTTAGTTCCAGGTGGCAACCAGTGGGAGCTTGTCAGTCTTGAGGGCAACATGTATAAGGTTGACTTCCCCTCTGTTCAGGATTTGCAGAGACTTTTGAGTTTTGGGCTGTGCCGTGTGCCTGGCACACAGTGTATTCTGGAGTTCCACGAGTGGAAGAAGGTTGAGCCAAAGGGCAAGCCTCTTACTCAGGTGTGGTTACGTTTCTCTGGGGCTCCCTCGAAGCCGATGCAGGATGCTGAGGTCATTGCTAGTCTGGGCATTTTGGTAGGGAAGACTGAGCGAGTGGATATGGCCTTTACCCGAGCTCACGGGGTGGCTTGACTATTGGTGAGTGTTCGGGATATTGAGTTTGTGCCTGATGTGGTTATGTGGACATATCGGGGAAAAATGTTCCCACTTGAGATTTAGTTTGAGGATACTGAGCTTTTCGCTGACGCCATCAATGGGACTGATACAGACATGCACGAGGGAGATGATAGTTCTGCGGCCAAGGAGGCGCCGGGGCTGATGCTGGACGTGAGATGTCCAACGGTTCGAGGCACGTTGCTCATACAACCGTGGATGGGACAACATCCTCCCCTTCAGTGCCGATGAACACGCTGAGATTTGGGTCGTTTGAGCCAACTTATGCCCCTCCCAGACTTTGGAGTGACCGGTGGAGGCCGATGATGAGCTGGAGTATACGCACCCTCCACTGGTTTCTGCCGCCGCTGAGGATTCGGTGCTCGAGGTAACGGAGGTGGCTTGCTCTCTGGTGGCCTCGGCCGATGGAGGGGGGAGGAGTCTGGGCAGGTGGCCCCTCTTTCTGCCACTCTTATCGTGGCCTCTCTGACGGCGGTGGTTGAGCCTAGGGGAGGGGGCTATGGGCAGGTGGCTGCGGCTCCCTCCTCTCCTTAGGTGGCCTTTGTGGCCGCGCAGACCGTGGCGCCTGTGACGCCTCCCAGCCTGAGGGTCGGGACGGGCGGGGAGTTCGGGCAGGAGGCCCACATACTCCTCTCCCCTGGCGCACCTGAGCCCCATGGCGTCGGTTCCAGGCGGACATCGGCAGGGCATACGGGCAGGGCAGGAGGCCTTACTGTCTGTGGGCCATCTCGGGAGGAAGTGATCGCGTTTGGAGGGATTGCGGATCCAGTATCTGAGCGGCGGCGGATGATTCACCGGCTCCAGGATCTTCCGGAGGTTGACGACATGTAGCACAGGTGCGCCATGGGGGCGGCCAAGCTTCATGACATTGAGGTCACCACTAGTATGTTGGTTAACACCGCTAATTCAATTTTGCATTTTTCAGATAATGAGATTATTAATAATGCAAATCAATTAGGTGTTTCACTAGGTAGTAATGATAGTGAAATCTCTAATTATGTAAATGATTTACTGGATCGAGAAGCGGAGCGTGCTTTAGAAATGATTCGAAACTTAGCAGCGGTAAAACCCATGAATGACTCTGATATTGATGCATTGGGAGTCATGGTACTAGATAACTTCTGTGCGGACCTTGCGCCATCCTCTCCTGAGTTGGAGGAAGAGGATGACACTATAGAGGGTGAAGTAGCTAGATCCACGGAGCCCGGTTGTGAGGACCGGGTGGAGGATCAAAACAAAACTAAACGCAAGTGGAAGCGGAAGATTTACCCGGCATCGACGGTGCGCAGGAGTGCTAGGATCCGTATCTCTAAAAAAATTCATGATGAAATATGAAAGGAATCTTTTGGAATAGAAGAGGTCTGAAAGACTTGGCTAAACGTAGGTTTCTTGCAGACACGTCTATCGAGCATAGATTGGATTTTATTGCTCTTTCAGAAACTGGTAGAGATAATTCTGCACCCCAGTTTCTCAATACTTTATCGGGCGGTGTCAATTTCGATTGGCACTGCCTACCTCCATGAGGAAGATCGGGTGAGATCCTACTTGGAGTGCGATGTGATTCGCTGGAAGTCCGAAGTGTAGTGATGGGTGACTTCGCGGTTAAGTTCCGGGTTAGATCCAAAGCCGATGGGTTTAACTGGGCTCTGGTGGTGGTTTATGGTGCCGCACAGCCCAAACTTAAACCAGAGTTTTGGCGGATCTTGTCCGAATTTGCGGCTCTGAGCAGCTCCCAATTTTAGTTGGGGTGACTTCAACATCATTAGAAGGAGAGAGGAAAAGAATAATGACAATTTTGACGGCAAATGGTCGTTTATGTTTAATACCATTATTGAAAGCTTGGATCTGAGAGAGATAGAGCTTTCCGGTAGAAAATTTACTTGGGCTAATGCTTTGCCAAACCCGACGTATGAGAAGCTATATCGAGTCCTAGTGAGCGTCGGGTGGGAACAGAAATTCCCTTTGGTAAATGTCCAGGCTCTCTCTCGCGGAATTTCTGATCACACGCCTTTATTCGTGGACTCGAGGGAGCCAAACCACGTAGGAAACAAAACTTCCTTTTCATTCGAGCTGGAATGGTTTGAACGTGAAGGTTTCTTGGATCTGATAGCCAGGGAATGGGCTAAGGATGCAGGAGGTAGGACTTCTGTTGAGCGCTGGCAGAATAATATCAGGCATTTGAGAAGTTTCTTATGTGGGTGGGCTAAGCACCTTAGTGGGATTTATAAAGTTGAAAAGGAAAGGCTCCTTTCACTTATTCAGTCCCTAGATTTAAAAGCTGAGTCCACGATTTTGCAAGCCACAGAGCTTCATGCTAAACTTGAAGCGGAGATGAGACTGAAAGAGCTTCTCTGTGAAGAGGAATTAAAATGGGCGTTGCAGGCTAAAGTCCGCAAAGTTGTCCAAGGGGACGTGAACACTCAATTATTTCACTTGATCGCTAATGGCAAGCACAGAAAGAAGAGAATCTTTCAGCTTGAACAAGATGAAGGAACTATTTTAGGATAGGATAACCTCAAACTATACATAACCGAGTACTATAAGCAGTTGTTTGGTCCTTCGGAGGATAATTGTGTGTCCCTGGATGAGTCCAGGATTGAGGATGCGCCTCAACTCACTGCTGATGATAATGATATTCTGGTTGCCCCGTTCTCGGAGAAAGAGGTGTTTGAAGCTATTGTGCAGATGAAAAACAATAAGGCTCCAGGGCCGGATGGTTTTCCGGCGGAGTTTTATAAAAAGTGTTGGCATATTATCAAGGGGGATTTCCTACCTATGTTCCATGATTTATTCTCTGGACAGCTTCAATTATTTCACTTAAATTTTGGAACAATAACATTTCTTCCTAAGAAAACGGAGGCTATGAGAATTGAGCAGTTCAGGCCGATTTGCCTTCTCAATGTTAGTTTCAAAATTTTCACCAAGGTTGGGACTAATAGGCTCACACAGATTGCGCACTCTGTGGTGCAGCAGTCCCAAACTACTTTCATGCCGGACAGAAACATCCTATAAGGGGTGGTGGTCCTTCATGAAACGCTCCATGAAATCCACTCAAAAAAATTAGATGGAGCTATTTTTAAGGTGGATTTCGAGAAAGCGTACGATAAAGTCAAATGGCCATTCCTTCAATAGGCCTTGCATATGAAAGGTTTTGATGAAGCCTGGCGACGTCAGGTAGAATCGTTCACGCAAAAAGGGAGTGTTGGAATTAAAGTGAATGACGACATAGGTCATTATTTCCAGACACATAAGGGCCTGAGACAAGGAGATCCAATGTCTCCTATCTTGTTCAACATTGTAGTTGATATGTTGGCAATTATGATGGGAAGGGCGAAGGAGGCTGGTCAGGTGGGTGGCTTAGTACCTCATCTAGTTGATGGAGGTGTGTCTATCCTTCAGTACGCCGATGACACGATCATCTTTATGGAGCATGACTTGGCCAAAGCGGGAAATATGAAGCTGGTGTTATGCTTATTTGAACAATTATCTGGGTTAAATATTAACTTTCACAAAAGCGAATTGTTCTGCTTTGGTAGAGCCAATGACAAACAAGCATATAGGCAATTGTTTGGCTGTGAATTGGGGACTTTACCTTTCACGTACTTAGGTATCCCAATTCACCATCGCAAGCAAACAAACAGAGAATGGAAGTCCATCGAGGACCGATTTGAAAAGAAACTGAGTTGCTGGAAGGGCAAGCTCATGTCATACGGAGGCCGATTAATTCGGATTAACTCGGTTCTCACGAGTATGCCTATGTTTCTTTTGTCGTTCTTCGAAGTCCCAGTTGGAGTTAGGAAAAGACTGGACTTCTATAGATCACGTTTCTTCTGGCAGAGCGACGAACTAAAAAGAAAATACCAACTTTCCAAATGGGATATCATTTGTCGACCAAAAGACCAAGGGGGTCTTGGTATTGAGAATCTTGAGCTTAAGAACATATGTCTTCTCTGCAAGTGGCTGTGGAAGTTATCAGTAGAGACTGGTGCCACTTGGGCGCAGATCCTTCGTAGCAAGTATCTTCATTCCAAAACTTTGTCCCAGGTGACAGCAAGGCCGACTGACTCACCCTTTTGGAAAGGGCTTATGAAAGTCAAACTAACCTTGTTTAATAGGACACCGTTTATTCTTGGCAACGGCGCTAGCACGTGATTCTAGGAGGATACTTGGCTCGGAGAGACCCCCCTTGCCATCCAATATCCATCTCTATATCGTATTGTTCAACGACGTGAGGCATTTGTTGCAACGATACTTCAATCCACCCCCCTTAATATGCAGTTCAGAAGGACGCTAATTGGCAACCGTTGGGAAGAATGGCTCCATCTAGTAGGTAGACTGATGGAGGTTCAGCTTTCTCAACAACCCGGTAAATTATGCTGAAAACTTACCAGGTCTGGAGAGTTTACAGTTAAATCAATGTATGTTGATGTTATCAATTCAAGCTCGATTCCTAGTTCCAAACATGTTTGGGCTGTCAAAGTTCCTTTAAAAATCAAAGTGTTTATGTGGTTTGTCCATAAACAAGTAATTTTAACAAAGGACAATTTGGCAAAGCGTAATTGGATAGGACCTACTAGGTGTAGCTTCTGTGATCGGGATGAAACTATCAAACACCTTTTTCTTGACTGCCCGTTAGCCAAAGTTCTTTGGTGGACAGTCCATATTGCTTTTAACATCACTCCACCGAGTTCTATCAACACGTTATTTGGAACGTGGCTTAACGAGATAGGGCCCGAAACAGCGAGACACATTCGTGTAGGAGTTTGTGCTTTACTATGGGCAGTCTGGAACTGCAGAAATGATTTGGTTTTTAACAGAACAACAAATATTCATTTTTGCAGGTTATTTTCCGAGCCACTGCATTGATCAGTATGTGGTCGCTACTCACTCCGACGGAGGCCAGGGAGCGTTTGGTTACTGGATCTATCTGCTGGGAGATGGTAGCACAGGATATCTTCAACCGGTTTGGATGGCGGATATGTAATAGGATAGGCAATTAGTTTACCTATCTTTCTTATGCCAGCCGGTTGTGGCGACTGTGGTTTTCGCCCTTTTTTGGCTCTTGGTGAGCATTCCTTTTTTGTTTTTGTGACTTTAAGACCTTGTTGAACCTTCTTATTTATTTAATAAGTTGGCCGTATGCATCACTCCGCCGCAGAGGCCGAGGAGTCCCCCCTTTTCAAAAAAATATGTCTCAAACCAAAAGTCAAACTCGGCCCCACCGAAATTTTCTATCCGGCGCCACCGAGTTCAGTTGACATAGCCACTGCGAGAAACCCTAGTCTTTTTGGTCTCACCGATAGGGATCTCGGTCTCACCGAGATGGGATTGGAATCTCTATGTTTCCCTTCGTAATGTTCCGGTCAAACTGAGATGAGCAATCGGTCCCACCGAGATTGCAATGCAAACTCTCTATCTCCCTTTCGTAATGTTTCGGTCCAACCGAGATGAGCGAATCAATCCCACCGAGTTTGCCTGACCAACTCTCTGTTAGTCCATTGCCAAAATCGGTCTCACCAAGTTTGTGTAATCGGTCTCACCAAGATTACGTTATGACCTAACCCTAACAAAATCGGTGCCACCGAGTTGACATGTCGGTCCCATCGAAAATCCTAACGTTCACATTTTGAACTAAATCGGTCTAACCGAGTTTCATGATTCGGTCCCACCGAGTTTGGTGATTTGTGTGTAACGGTTAGATTTTGTGTGGAGGCTATTTATACCCCTCCACCCACTCTTCATTCATGGAGAGAGCCATCAGAACATGCCTACACTTCCAACATACATTTTCTAAGAGAGAACCACCTACACTTGTGTTGAGGTCAAGATATTCCACTCCAACCACATAAATCTTGATCTCTAGCCTTCCCCAAGTTGCTTTCCACTCAAATCATCTTTCCACCAAATCCAAATCCTGTGAGAGAGAGTTGAGTGTTGGGGATACTATCATTTGAAGCACAAGAGCAAGGAGTTCATCATCAACACACCATTTTTACCTCTTGGAGAGTGGTGTCTCCTAGATTGGTTAGGTGTCACTTGGGAGCCTCCATCAAGATTGTGGAATTGAACCAAGGATTTTGTAAGGGCAAGGAGATCGCCTACTTCATGAAGATCTACCCAAGTGAGGCAAGTCCTTCGTGGGCGACGGCCATGGTGGGATAGACAAGGTTGCTTCTTCGTGGACCCTTCGTGGGTGGAGCCTTCCGTGGACTCGCGACCGTTACCCTTCGTGGGTTGAAGTCTCCATCAACGTGAATGTACGATAGCACCACCTATCGGAACCACGCTAAAAATCTCCATCTCTCCAATTGCGTTTGCACACTCCAAACTCCTCCCTTCACCTTCATATGCAATTGTTTTACTTTCCACTTCTATACTCTTAGAATTGCATGTGTAGGTTGATTGCTTGACTTGTGCTAAGTTGCTAAAATCTGCCAAGAACTAAAATTGGGAAAAGGCTAGATCTTTATTTGGTCAAGTAGTCTAATCACCCCCCTCTAAACATACTTTCGATCCTACAAGTGGTATCAGAGCTTTGGTCTCCATTTGCTTTGATTTCCATTGCTTTTGGTGGTCATAGCCTTGGTTTCACAACCTAGGAGAGTATGGCGTCTAGCGAGGGAAATTACCACCGTAGAGGTCCTTACTTTGATGGTACAAATTTTGCTAGTTGGAAGCATAAGATGAAAATGCATATTCTTGGACATAACCCCGCCGTTTGGGCTATTGTGTGTATTGGCTTGCAAGGTGAATTCTTTGATGGGAGAGAACCAAACCGTGAAGCTACCGCAGAAGAGTTGAAGATGCTACAATACAATGCTCAAGCTTGTGATATTCTCTTAAACGGATTATGCCCCGAAGAATTCAACAAAATCAGCCGTCTTGAGAATGCAAAGGAAATTTGGGATACTTTGATTGATATGCAGGAAGGTACCGAATCTGTCAAGGAATCCAAATTGGATGTGCTTCAAAGTCAGCTTGACAAGTTCAAAATGAAGGATGGTGAAGGAATCGCTGAAATGTACTCTAGGCTTGCTCTCATCACAAATGAGATTGCCGGCTTAGGAAGTGAAGAGATAACCGATAGATTCATCATCAAGAAGATCCTAAGAGCCTTGGATGAAAAATATGATACCGTGTGCACATTGATCCAAATGATGCCCAATTACAAAGATCTCAAGCCAACGGAAGTTATTGGAAGAATTGTTGCTCATGAGATGTCACTCAAGGATAAGGAAGAGCTTCACAACAAGTCAAGTGGTGCTTACAAAGCCTCGTGTGATGCTCCCACATCATCAAGTGAGAAGCAAACCTTCAATGAAGAATTGAGTCTAATGGTGAAGAAATTCAACAAGTTCTACAAGAGTAGAAGCAAGGAAAGAAGTTCCAAGTCAAGGTCCTACAATGACAAAAAATCTTCTAGTCGTGAGCGTAATTGCTACAATTGTGGAAGACCCAGACACTATTCCAATGAGTGTACGGCTCCCTACAAAAGAAGAGAAGATTCTCCCTACCAAAGAAGAAGTAGAAGAGAAGAATCGCCATCACGAGAAAGAAGGAGTAGAGATGATCGCTATGAATGAAGACCCTCTCGGAGAAGCAAGGACTCGGAAAGGAAGGACAAGTCATCAAGGAGCTACACAAAAAGAAGACATCAAGCTCATGTTGGTGAATGGGTATCCGGTTCCGACTCCGACAGTCACTCCGAAAGAAGTTATCACTCTGAGTCCGAATATACTCAAGATAAAGGTGTTGTCGGACTAGCACTTGTGACAACCAACTCCTACGGCATATTTGACTCACCAAATGAAGGAATTGGGAGATTCTTCATGGCTAAAGGTCCAAAGGTAACACACCTCGAGTATGTTGATTTCAATGGTGATGAATATGATTTGCTAGGATATGATGATTTACTTGGTGACAACACTAGTTATGAAAACTATGATGAGCTTGCTATTAATCATGATAATCAAGATAAAACGAATGATGATGATAAGAAGGAGATTGAGTGTCTAACTAAAGAACTAAACACTCTTAAGTTAGCTCATGAAACTACCTTGGAAGATCATCGAGAACTTTTAAAGACTCATGACAAGCTACGCTTTGAAAAGCTCAACCTTGAGCAAGAACATGAGTTTTTAAAAGGCAATCAATGATGATCTTCGCAAGAAAAGTTCTTCTTACATTGCCAAGTGTTTACTCTTGTCTACTTACATGCCACAAGTTAAATCTAGTAACAAGTACAAGAAAGATTCTTCATCTAGTAGTAACAACAATCATGCTAAATCCAATGTTGTTGCTTCTAGTAGCTCTCTTGATTCCACTAATGATTCTCTTAGCCAAGTTACACTTGAGCAAGAAAATAGCTTATTGAAGGGAATTATAGAGAAAGGTGTTTACAAGAGCCTTGCTAGAAGTAAGCAATTTGAGGAAATTGTACGCAAGCAAGGAAGACACCAGAAGAATCAAGGTGTTGATTTTGAACGAAAGTTCAATGACAATGGAGTTGAGTGGGAAGAAGATCAATACCCCAAGACGAAGTTTGTTCCTCAACAAGAGAAGTATGATCCTACTTCTTTCAAAGGAACACAATCTCAAGATGATCTTCCACCACAAGACCACAAGCAAAAAGGCAAGGACAAGCTTCAAGAGGAGATTAATGCATTTGAAGAAGCACCTAAGGCCTTGCTCAAGTGGGTTCCCAAGACTACATCAAGTTCTACTTCATCAAGTACAACTACAATTTCAAGGATTCCCATCAAGATGGTATTGATCCCGAAGAAGCAGAACTAGAGAGTTCTTGAGGGTGACTCCGCCAACATACTTCACTCATATCATTTTGGCGAGGACAAGTGCAAAAACCTTTCATATCTTGCACTAGTTCAAGGACTCACAAACCCTCTTGTTGGTAAGACAAGGGACAAGGTAACCTAATGCTTCCATGGACATCACCTTTTGTACACATCACTCTATGTCTGTGGATATCCTTGTTTGTTCCTTGTGGGACTAACCCATGTAGGTATTGAAAGTGCAACTCACTCCAAAGGATTGCTCCGAATGATCTACATCAACTGTAACACCCACGATACGGCTATATCTCCCACGTGTCGGAGCACGACTTAGAGGCATAACCGCATAGTAGGCATGTCGCAAGAGGGGTAATCTTTACACATCCCATGTACTGAATAAGGAGGGATAAAGAGTTGGCTTACAATCGCCACTTCACACAATACATAAATATAGCATTACATTATCCAGAATACAATCAAGGTCCGACTACAAAACCAAAATAAAGAAAGACCACCCCTATTGCTAGGTCCCCGATCGCCCCAACTAGGCTCCACTACTGATCAACAGGAAACGAAAACAACACAACGAACAAGATCATCATTGAGCTCCCACTTGAGCTTAGTTGCGTCATCTGCACTGGTATCATCGGCACCTGCAACTGTTTGGAAGTATCTATGAGCCACGAGGACTCAGCAATCTCACACCCGCGAGATCAAGACTATTTAAGCTTAGGGGTAGGAAAAGGGGTAGTGAGGTGGAGCTGCAGCAAGCACTAGCATATATGGTGGCTAACTTATGCAAATAAGAGCGAGAAGAGAAGCAATGCACGGTCGTGAACTAGAAATGATCAAGAAGTGATCCTGAAACTACTTACGTTCAAGCATAACACAAGAATCGTGTTCACTTCCCGGACTCCGCCGGAAAGAGACCATCACGGCTACACACGCGGTTGATGCATTTTAATTAAGTTAAGTGTCAAGTTCTCTACAACCAGACATTAACAAATTCCCATCTGCCCATAACCGTGGGCACGGCTTTCGAAAGTTCAAAACCCTACAGGGGTGTCCCAACTTAGCCCATCACAAGCTCTCACGGTCAACGAAGGATATTCCTTCTCGCAGGAAGACCCGATCAGTCTTGGAATCCCGGTTACAAGACATTTCAACAATGGTAAAACAAGACCAGCAAGACCGCCCGATGCGCCGACATCCCGATAGGAGCTGCACATATCTCGTTCTCAGGGCAACACCGGATGAACACTACGTACAACTAAAACCAACCCTCAAGTTTCCCCGAGGTGGCACTGCAAGTGGCTCTGTTTCGGACCAACACTTAGAGAAGCACTGGCCCGGGGGTAAAAATAAAGATGACCCTCGGGAGCGCGACTCCCAAGGGAAAAGTAGGTGGTGGTGAGGCAAATTGTAAAAACCAAGGTTGGGCCTTGCTAGAGGAGTTTTATTCAAAGCGAACTGTCAAGGGGTCCCCATAACACCCAACCGTATAAGGAACGCAAAATCAAGGAACATAACACCGGTATGACGGAAACTAGGGCGGCAAGAGTGGAACAAAACACCAGGCATAAGGCCGAGCCTTCCACCCTTTACCAAGTATATAGATGCATTAATATAAATAAGAGATAATGTGATATCCCAACATAACCATGTTCCAAACATGGAACAAACTTCAACTTCACCTGCAACTAGCAACGCTATAAGAGGGGTTGAGCAAAGCGGTAACATAGCCAAACAACGGTTTGCTAGGAAAGCTGGTTTAGAGGCTTGACATGGCAATATGGGAGGCATGATAAAGCAAGTGGTAGGTATCGCGGCATAGCAATAGAGCGAGCAACTAGCAAGCAAAGATAGAAGTGATTTCGAGGGTATGGTCATCTTGCCTGAGATCCCGCAAGGAAGAAGAACGAGTCCATGAAGAAGACAAACGGACGTAGTCGAACGGATCGTCACAAATCTGGAACGAAACCGAAGCTAAACAAGAGAAGCAACCCGGAAAGAAGCAAGCAACATAGTAAACAACAATCACATAAACATGGCATGATGCACAACCAAGTATGATGCATGTCCGGTTTAATGAAGCATGGCATGGCAAAGTGCACAAGCAATCCGACAAATTAAGTGGAGCTCAATTTGCAACGAGTTGCATATTGACGGAACACCACATGACTTATTTAGTTCTCTCCCGTTTATGTACTCAACAATATTAAATGTTGGTTAGCATGGCAAGAGATGAAGCATACATAAACTAACTACCTAGTCAAGTTTAAATGAGAACGGAAACAACAAACACCAATTCCAGAAAATCCTCATGTGCATATTATTAGGTTTGGTACTGTTCTACCCTAAACCATATTTTAGAGTTGTTAAACATGCAAAGTAATGCCACCATGTTAAACTAGGCATTTTTCTGCCCCATTTACATATAAAGTTTGTTAGGTTTGGAGCTACAGTTATTTAGTTATGAAATAAAGCATTTTAACATGTATTAGAGAAAATTTAATCAAACAACATTTTAAACATTATAAACATGCATGAAAGTTGGATATTATGAACCTAGACACAATTCTAAGCATTTTTCATATACAAAGTTTTCACATAAGATGCATAGTTTGTGAGATATGATATGCATGAACAACAGGGTGTTTTCTATAAAATTGTTAGACTCTGGAAAAAGATAAAATCGCCATGGGGGAAAACGTCATGGACCGAAACTACTGGCCCAACAGCGAAAGAAAAAAACACAAGAGGCGTTGGAGTTGGCCTCACCATGGGCCATGGCCCAGATCTGGTGGGATGGATGGCTGAAGGGGCGCCGATGGGCCTTGCGCGAGATGCGGCCCGGGCATGGTCGCGGTCAACCAGCAAGGAGCGGGACGAGGCGCTGGATGAGCAAGGCGACTGGTCAACGCGGGAGGATCAGAGGAGGCCATGGCGCTGCAGAGGCGTTCTCCGGGGTGGCAGGGGATGGCCGGAGGTCGGGGACGGACCCAGAACGAGACGGAGGCGGCGGTTCCGAGGCGGAGGTCGCCGGATCTGGACGAAGACGGCGGCAGGACAACACCGTGAGGGGGAGGGGCCGCCGGGTCCGGCGAGGCGAAGGAAGCCGTCGGCGAGCTTGGTTCCCGAGGCCATGGTGGGTCGTGGAACTTGGCGAGGCAGAGGGAGGCGGACGACGCGGATCCGACGGGGACAGGCTGGAGCTGGCCGAATTTGGGGACGCGCTTGCTCCGGGAGGGTGCTACTTCTCCTGTGGTCGCATCAGAGAGAGAGCTTGAGTGAAGAGAGCGGGAAGGGATTAGGGGAGGAGTGGCGACGACGAGTCCTGGCCTGGTGCACTAGTGGCCTGGAGCTGTGGCCGAAGACGCGGAATCTGCTGCTGCTTGCGGGGGTGCTCCGGGCAGGAGCTTGAGGACGGGCGAGGCGATGAGGAGGAGGCCGGGAACGAGCCTCCTGCTCGATCTAGAGGCGGGCGCGAGGATGGTTCGAAGGGAGGAGGTGGAGGCTGCTGGTTGGATGGAGTCGATGGTTGGCCCGGCGGTGAAGACGAGGTGGGGCGGGGGTTGTTGCGGGAGGAAATCCCGAGGAAGATCTTGAGCGGCGGCGGCGGGAGGGACAAACCTCCTAGTTTTTAGGGTTAGACTAGATTAGGTGAGGTTGGACTATAAATAGAGAAAGGAGGGAGATTTTGATCACCCGATCGAAATCAGACGGCTGAGAAAAAAATAAAGGTTAAGCAGTCCAATAAGAAAAACGATGATGTTTTGTAGATGTTTGGGGATGAACCGGACACAACGGTGACGACTGCCCGGGTCAGGTCCGGGGAAGTTTTGGACGCGCACGTGAGGGGTCAGTGCACTGTGCAAAGAGGAGTTTTCGGACCGTGCGATCGCATCGAACGGCTCCGGACGCAAAGAGGGGTAGGTCGATGGACTAGGTGGATGGAAGGGTGAGAGTGCGTATAATCCATGGACTCAACATTAGTCATAAAGAACTCACACACTTATTGCAAAAGTCTACAAGTCATCAAAAACCTCGGCACTATGCGCATGCTCTGAGGGGGATAGATTGGTAGGAAAAGACCATCGCTCGTCCCCGACCGCCACTCATAAGGAGGACAATCAAATAACACCTCATGTTTCAAATTTGTTAGACAACATTTACCATACCTGCATGCTACGGGACTTGCAAACTTCAACACAAGCATTTCTCAAATTAACAACTACTCAATTAGCACGACTTTGATATTATTACCTCCATATCTCAAAACAATTATCAAGCATCCAACTTCTCTTAGTATTCAAAACACTCATAAGAGACTTTTACTAATCTTCAATACCTAGCGTATTAGGATTTTAAGCAAATTACCATGCTATTAAGACTCTCAAAAATAATCTAAGTGAAGCATGAGAGTTCATCTATTTCTTCAAAATAAAACTACCACCATGCTCTAAAAGATATAAGTGAAGCACTAGAGCAAATGACAAACTACTCCGAAAGATTTAAGTGAAGATCAATGAGTAGTCGAATAATTATGCAACTATGTGAAGACTCTCTCTCTCATTTAATAATTTCAGATCTTGATAATTTATTCAAACAGCAAGCAAAGCAAAATAAAATGACATCTAAGAATAGCAAACATCATGTGAAGAAGCAAAAACTTAAGATCAACCGAAACTAACCGATAGTTGTTGAAAAAGAAAGGTGGGATGCCAACCGGGGCATCCCCAAGCTTAGACGCTTGAGACTTCTTGAAATATTATCTTGGATGCCTGGGGAATCCCCAAGCTTGAGCTTTTGTGTCTCCTTAATTCCTCTCATATCACGGTCTCCCTAAATCTCAAAAGCTTCATCCACACAAAACTCAACAAGGACTCGTGAGATAAGTTAGTATAAACCATTGCCAAAACCTTATCATACTCTACTGTAGCAAATCACTAAAATTATTATTAAACATTGCATACTAAATGCCCCTGCATATTTAATAGTCCTATCCTCAAATAGAATCGTTAAAGAAGCAAACATATGCAAACAATGCAAACATAACAGCAATCTGCCTAAACAGGACAGTCTGTAAAGAATGCAGCAACATCCATACTTCCCTAGCTCCAAAAATTATGAAAGAAAATTCCCACTGTATTAAATTTATCAGAGCTTAATATGCAAAAGGATTCAACATTTTATCACATTCTTATTTTTCTACGGAATTATTGCAACAGCGGTAAACTTTCTGTTTTCAAACAACAACAAGTGGACTTCTAAAATAGGCATAGTAAAGGCTATCAATGCCACTTTTATTGAAATAAAAGATGCAAAACATTGTTATAAATAACATCAAGCAAATCCTAAATTGACGCTCCAAGCAAAACACATATCATGTGGCGAATAAAAATATAGCTCCAAGTAAAGTTACCGATGAACGAAGACAAAAGAGGGGATGCCTTCCGGGGCATCCCCAAGCTTAGGCTCTTGGTTGCCCTTGAATATTACCTTGGGGTGCCTTGGGAATCCCCAAGCTTAGGCTCTTGCCACTCCTTATTCCATAGTCCATCGAATCTTTACCCAAAACTTGAAAACTTCACAACACAAAACTTAACAGAAAACTCGTAAGCTCCGTTAGTATAAGAAAATAAATCACCACTTAGGTACTGTTGTGAACTCATTATAAATTCATATTGGTGTAATATCTAATGTATTCCAACTTATCTATGGTTCATACCCTCCGATACTACTCATAGATTCATCAAAATAAGCAAACAACACATTGAAAACAGAATCTGTCAAAAACAGAACAGTCTGTGGTAATCTGGATCAAACGTATACTTCTGAAACTCATAAAATTCTAAAATAAATTTCTGGACCTGAGTAATTTATCTATTAATCTTCTTGAAAAATAATTAACTAAATATCACTCTCCAAATAAAAATGGCAGCAATTCTCGTGAGCGCTAAAGTTTCTGTTTTTGACAGCATGATCAACAAGACTTTCCCCAAGTCTTCCCAATGGTTCTACTTGGCAAAAACACTAATTAAAACATAAAAACTCAATCATAACAGAGTCTAGATAAATTACTTATTACTTAACAGGAGCAAAAAGTAAGGAACGAAAATAAAATTGGGTTGCCTCGACAACAAGCGCTATAGTTTAACGCCCCTAGCTAGGCATGATGATTTCAACGATGCTCACATAAAAGATAAGAATTGAAACATAAAGAGAGCATCATGAAGAATATGACTAGCACATTTAACTCTAACCCACTTCCTATGCATAGGGATTTTGTGATCAAACAACTTGTATGAACAAGAATCAACTAGCATAGGAAGGTAAAACAAGCATAACTTCAAAACTTTAAGCACATAGAGAGGAAACTTGGTATTATTGCAATTCCTACAAGCATATATTACTCCCTCATAATAATTTTAAGTAGCATCATGAATGAATTCAACAATATAACCAGCACCTAAATCATTCTTTTCATGATCTACAAGCATAGAAAATTTACTACTCTCTGCATAAGCAAAATTCTTCTCATTCGGAATAGTGGGACTATCATAAGAGACTCGAATACTATAAATTGTTTCCACATTAAAAGAGTAATGTTCAGAAAATGGGTAACCATAATCATGACAAGTTTTATAAATATAATCACTGCTTTTTATAGCATAAGTATCATCACAATAATTATCATAAGTAGGAGGCATGCTATCATCATTATAAATTTGCATATCAAAACTTGGGAGACTAAAAATATCATCTTCATTAAACGTAGCATCCCCAAGCTTGGTACAAACATTAATTGCAGCAAATATATTCTCAAAAACATCATCTTCATCAAACATAGCATCCCCAAGCTTGGGCCTTTTCATATCATAAGCATAATCACTCTCATCATTAATAGTATGGATAGCACCAATAGTATAGCAATTATCATATTCTTCCAAGCAAGTGCCAAAAAGATTTTCAAGATCATAAGAAGTATCATTATCTTCCACAATTATATTTTTATGAGGCGCAATAGTAATAGGAGCAACACTATTTGGGGGAGATATCTTTTTACCTCTCTTCCTTTTTCTTTTCTTCTTCTTCACCACATCATGTGTGGGTTCAATCCTCTTTTTGGAGCTCCTTATTAATGAGATTGGTTGAATAGGAGGCTCCTCCTCATTACCTGATTCATCATAAGAAATAATAGGAGGATATTGGGAAGTCTCTTCCCTTTCATTAGTATTCTCTTCATCTTCTATTTGTTTTCTTTTCTTTATGTAATTGGCAATATAAGGGTTTTCAATACAATTCACCGCACAATACATATAAATTTCCTCTAGATCAAATCCAAGAAGTTTGTAACGGGAAAATTCTGGAAGATAATTAGTTATACGTTTCATTTCTTCGTAACTCGTAAGCAAACTAAGTTCATTATGATGTGCAAGGGAAATCAAGTCATCACAATTTTTGGACACGATACGATCATGAAACAATTTGCATTGGGTATTGAAATGATCATGTTCATTACAAAGCTCACAAGTATGGCCAATATAATTTAAATTTTCAGCACAATCATCTAGCCTTTCTTGCAACAATTTAGTTTCCAAGTACTTATGCTTCTTGCAATATCTATCTTCCCTATTTGGTGTGTACTTACAAACCTAATGTACTCCACAAAAATTGACATGTTTATAGGAGACATTTTCATCATAACTAGTGCAATCATTATTAGTATCATGGATATTCAAAGAATTCGTACTAACAACATTGCAATCATGCTCATCATTCAAATATTTAGTGCCAAACATTTTATAGATTTATTCTTCTAGCACTTGAGCACAATTATCCTTTCCATCATACTCACAAAAGATATTAAAAAGGTGAAGCGTATGAGACAAACTCAATTCCATTTTTTATAGTTTTATTTTATAAACTAAACTAGTGAGAAAACAAGAAATAAAAGACTCGATTGCAAGATCTAAAGATATACCTTCAAGCGCTAACCTCCCCGGCAACGGCGCCAGAAAAGAGCTTGATGTCTACAACACAACCTTCTTCTTGTAGACGTTGTTGGGCCTCCAAGTGCAGAGGTTTGTAGGATAGTAGAAAATTTCCCTCAAGTGGATGACCTAAGGTTTATCAATCCGTAGGAGGCGTAGGATGAAGATGGTCTCTCTCAAGCAACCCTGCAACCAAATAACAAAGAGTCGCTTGTGTCCCCAACACACCCAATACCAATGTTGGGGATATCGCTTATCGGCAACTTATCGCTCGACCCAAGATAAGGGGTAAATCGGCTAGTTTATCGGCATATCGGCTAATTTATCACCCGATTTATCTTATCGGTTAGACAACGATAAGCAATAAATCGGCCGATTTATCAGAATATCAGAATATATCTTGAACAGTGCCCAATACAATGGTAAATTGTATAGGTGCACTAGTTCGGCGAAGAGATGGTGATACAAGTGGTATATGGATAGTAGATATGGGTATTTGTAATCCGAAAATATAAAAACAGCAAGGTAGCAAGTGATAAAAGTGAGCATAAACGGTATTGCAATGATAGGAAACAAGGCCTAGGGTTCATACTTTCACTAGTGTAAGTTACCTCAACAATGATAGCATAATTGGATCACATAACTATCCCTCAACATGCAACAAAGAGTCACTCCAAAGTCACTAATAGCGGAGAACAAATGAAGAGATTATGGTAGGGTACGAAACCACCTCAAAGTTATTCTTTCCAATCAATCCGTTGGGATATTCCTATAAGTGTCACAAACAGCCCTGGAGTTCGTACTAGAATAACACCTTAAGACACAAATCAACCAAAACCCTAATGTCACCGAGATACTCCAATGTCACCTCAAGTATCCGTGGGTATGATTATACGATATGCATCACACAATCTGAGATTCATCTATTCAACCAACACATAGAACCTCAAAGAGTGCCCCAAAGTTTCTACCGGAGAATCACGACGAAAACGTGTGCCAACCCCTATGCATAGGTTCATGGGCAGAACCCGCAAGTTGATCACCAAAACATACATCAAGTGAATCACATGGTATCCCATTGTCACCACAGATACGCACGACAAGACATACATCAAGTGTTCTCAAATCTTTAAAGACTCAATCCGATAAGATTATTTCAAAGGGGAAACTCAATCCATTACAAGAGAGTAGAGGGGCAGGAGAAACATAAGATCCAACTATAATAGAAAAGCTCGCGATACATCAAGATCGTATCATCTCAAGAACACGGGAGAGAGAGAGATCAAACACATAGATACTTGTACATACCCTCAGCCCCGAGGGAGAACTACTCCCTCCTCATCATGGAGAGCACCGGGATGATGAAGATGGCCACCGGAGAGGGATTGCCCCCTCCAGCAGGGTGCCGGAACGGGTCTAGATTGGTTTTCGGTGGCTACGGAGGCTTCTGGCGGCGGAACTCCCGATCTATTGTGCTCCTCGATAGTTTTAGGGTACGTGGGTATATATGGGTGAAAGAGATACGTCAGGGGAGCCACGAGGGGCACACGAGGGTGGAGGGCGCGCCCTAGGAGGTGGGCGCGCTCCCCTGCCTCGTGGCTCCCTCGTTCCTTTCCTGACGTGCACTCCAAGTTTTTCCGGTAGCTTTCCTTCCAAAAATAACTTCTCCATTTGGTTTCATTCCGTTTCGACTCCGTTTGATATTCCTCTTCTTCGAAACACTGAAATAGGCAAAAAAACCAGCAATTTTGGGCTGGGCCTCCGGTTAATAGGTTAGTCCCAAGAATGATATAAAAGTGTATAATAAAGCCCATAAACATCCAAAACAATAGATAATATAGCATGGAGCAATCAAAAATTATAGATACGTTGGAGATGTATCACATATTATTAGGTTTGGTACTGTTCTGCCCTAAACCATATTTTAGAGTTGTTAAACATGCAAAGTAATGCCACCATGTTAAACTAGGCATTTTTCTGCCCCATTTACATATAAAGTTTGTTAAGTTTGGAGCTATGGTTATTTAGTTATGAAATAAAGCATTTTAACATGTTATTAGAGCAAATTTAATCAAACAACATTTTAAACATGCATGAAAGTTGGATATTATGAACCTAGACACAATTCTAAGCATTTTTCATATACAAAGTTTTTACATAAGATGCATAGTTTGTAAGATATGATATGCATGAACAACAGGGTTTTTTTGTAAAACTGTTAGACTCTGGAAAAAAGATAAAATCGCCATGGGGGAAAACGTCATGGACCGAAACTACTGGCCCAACAGCGAAAGAAAAAAACATAGGAGGCGTTGGAGTTGGCCTCACCATGGGCCATGGCCCGGATCTGGTGGGCTGGATGGCTGAAGGGGCGCCGCTGGGCCTTGCGCAAGATGCGGCCCAGGCGTGGTCGCGGTCAACCAGCGAGGAGCGGGACGAGGCGCTGGATGAGCGAGGCGACTGGTCAATGCGGGAGGAGCAAAGGAGGCCATGGCGCTGCAGAGGCGTTCTCCGGGGAGGCAGGGGATGGCCGGAGGTCGGGGACGGACCCAGAACGAGATGGAGGCGGCGGTTCCGAGGCGGAGGTCGCCGGATCTGGACGAAGACGGCAGCAGGACAACACCGCAAGGGAGAGGGGCCGCCGGGTCCGGCGAGGCGAAGGAAGCCGTCGACGAACTTGGTTCCCGCGGCCATGGTGGGTCGTGGAACTTGGCTAGGCGGAAGGAGGCGGACGACGCAGATCCGACGGGGACAGGCTGGAGCTGGCCGGATTTGGGGACGCGCTTGCTCCGGCGAGGGTGCTGCTTCTCCTGTGGTCGCATCAGAGAGAGAGAGAGAGAGAGAGAGAGAGAGAGAGAGCTTGAGCGAAGAGAACGGGGAAGTGAGCAGGGGAGGAGCGGCGACGGGGAGTCCTGGCCTGGTGCACCGGTGGCTTGGAGCTATGGCCGAAGACGTGGAATCTGCTGCTGCTTGCGGGGGTGCTCCGGGAAGGAGCTTGAGGACGAGCGAGGCCATGAGGAGGAGGCCGGGAACGAGCCTCCTGCTCGATCTGGAGGCGGGCATGAGGATGGTTCGAAGGGAGGAGGTGGAGGCTGCTGGTTGGATTGAGTCGATGGTTGACGAGGTGGAGCGGGGGTTGTTGCGGGAGGAGATCCCGAGGAAGATCTTGAGCGGCAGCAGGGGGAGGGACAAACCTCCTAGTTTTTAGGGTTAGACTAGATTAGGTGAGGTTGGACTATAAATAGAGAAAGGAGGGAGATTTTGATCACCCGATCGAAATCAGACGACTGAGAAAAAAATAAAGGTTAGGAAGTCCAATAAGAAAAACGGTGATGTTTTGTAGATGTTTGGGGATGAACCGGACACAACGGTGATGACTGCCCGAGTCGAGTCCGGGGAAGTTTCGGACGCGCACGTGAGGGGTCGGTGCACTGTGCAAAGAGGAGTTTTCGGACCGTGCGATCGTATCGAACGGCTCCGGACGCGAAGAGGGGTAGGTGGATGGACTAGGTGGGCTGTGGCGAGGCTGAGAGGAGAGAAGAGAGAGAGAGGGCCCGGCAGCAGTTTTCGGAGACCGAAAACGTCCGACGTTTTAACCGATTATAATGCCGCTATAGTTTAACGGTTGGGCTATCAAACACACTCTGAATGCGATGAAACTTGGCAGGAGACCTACTAACAACATAACAACACTGCATGCCAACTTTTAACCCATTCCGGGAACATTTTCCAGCCACTTATAAAATACTATTTCAGACATGTCGCGGGCGCGTGCAAGTAACTGGGCTCAGAACGAACAACGGAAAGAGCTGGGAGACCTAGAGGAATGCAAGTTTTTAAAACATGATGATGCAATGCACATGATGACATGGCAAGATGCGACACGCAAGCAAATGACAAGGCAACAAGAATGAATAACTGGAAGACACCTGGCGCATCGGTCTCGGGCGTCACATCAACATTGAGCATCTACATCTTCAACACCTACATGAAGTCATCATCGACAAAACCCAAGGTTAGTTGATCCCTCTTAGGGGGGATATCACATCTAGGGGGAGCTTTACTCTAATCAATTGAGTTAAAGCAACTCTAATGGTGTGAACACAACAATGCTTTATGTAAAAGTGGCATCCCCACTTGTGCTTAAACGATGAGTATGACCTATGATCAAATGTTCTCATTTGACTCTTAAGTCAATATACTCATATATAGATGACCTAGTCATCGCCAATTGCTTGATAGATGCTAGAGTGTTTGTGCATGACTTGTCACATATTTCTTTTGCCATCTTATTGTGTGAACATGTTGGTTGCATACTTTACCCATCCATTTGTTGCTTTGATTGTTTGGACATTTCTCTTTTGCCAAATGGATGGACAAGAATGCCTAAGAACTCCCTCTAGCTATCTATGATTTTCTCGTCTCAAACTCTATTCATGCTACATCACAAAGTTTGACCAAGTCAGATTCGAACCACTCTGTGTGAGGAGCACTCGGAGTTCCCGACTCGTCATAGACTTAAACTTCCAAAAACCTCTGTGCATTTCGGTCTGACCGATTCATCCTTTTCGGTCCTACCGAGATCACTTAGTTGATCTAGGTTTTCAATCTCGGTGCAACCGATTAGGACCTTTCGGTCACATCGAGTTGCAGTAACTGCCTGCAGTTTTGCATCTCGGTGCCACCGAGTTGTTCCACTCAGTCACACCGACAGGGTCAGGTTATATATACCGACGGGCCAAATGTTGGAAATTTTTCCGAAACCTCTTCGCCCGCGCATAACCTACTCTGCCTCTTCGGGTCTCCGGATCATCCTCTCGTCGCCAGCGACCTCCCGCCGCTGGTCTCCGCCGCCATCAACAGCAATCTGCCTCACCGTTGCCGCCGTAGCAAGTTTGCCGCCGAACTAGGGTACGAACTTGATCTTTGTGCTAATCCTTAACTCTGATTCTTAGCACATTGCTTTGCCATGATTCTTGCCATGAATGAAATGATCCTATCCAGCGAAAACGTCCCGTAGATCAGTTTTGATTTGAAAATTTAGGGTTAGGGCTCCACCGAATTCATCTCGGGTCGACCGAGTTGTAGAAATTGGTCTCACTGATTGGGCTTAGGCCATTGCACATGCGTTTTCGGTCTGACCGAAAATTGCAAATCGGTGTGACCGAGTTCAATTCTCTGTGAAACACTAGCAGTCTCGGTGCCACCGAACTGTGACTCGGTCTGACCGAGTTCACTAGTTTAGGTTCCAAAACTGCTTCGGTATCACCGAGTTTACAAATCGGTAGATCCGAAATGCTTTCTATGAAGAACTAAAACTAAGTTTTTGAGTCAATTGTTTTGCAAAACTCCTGTACTTTGTGATGCTCATCTACTCTACCTCATCTATAATCTATTCACAGGGTCTGCTGACAGTTTGCCTGCAAGATGTCTGATCAAAGTGACAGCCAGAACAAGTCTGAACAACAGGTGCAGATGAGTGAGGGCACTAGTCCCTCCAGTTCTTCCGATGATGGCACCAGGAGCACACCAAGTAACTTGCCAAAGGCAGCTACCAGGACAAGGAAGAAGAGAACTTCTGATTCAGAGGATGAAGATTATGTGGCTGTTGAGGATGAGGCCACTTCAAAGAAAAAGGTGCTGAAAAAGGAGTATGGCTCAGCTGCTACAGTCAAGCCAGGGATGCATAAGAAGGCACCAAAAAAGAGAGTCCCCATGTCTAAGGCTAGAGAATCCACTACTGAAACCTCCAAGCCATCTGAAGAGGCAGTTGGAGAAGGAAAGAAAAGGAAGGAAAGGGTCAAGAAGACCACTGCCAGAGTGCTTGGCAGATCATCAATTATGAGAGATGATGATGAAGAGGAAGAGGATGCTGCACCAGCACCCAAAGCACAAAAGCTCATGGGAGATGCAATCAGATCAGGTGCTGCTCCATCTAAGCCTAAAGCTGCTCCCAAGGCTACTGCTCCAGCTCAGAAGCCCAAGAGAAGCACTAGAAACATTTCTGCTGAGGAAAAGAACAAGGCCCCGGTGCCTGAAGCTGCTAAAGAAGAAGATGACTCAGTTGTGTTGAGGAAGCTGAAACCCAAGATCCCTGACCACAATCATGCACATCTAGTTGCAGAAAACATGAAAATCAGGAAGGATGCAGGATCGAGACTATGGAGACAGTCTGATCCATATGCTATCAGGAGAAGAACTGTTGTGGACTAGAGGTTTCACACTAAGGAACAGCAGGACTTCTATGAGACAGTGTTGCTTGACAAGAAGCCCATTGTATGTGACATGAAATGGGTGGATTGGGAATACATCCAGAATAATGAAGATCACTATCCTGGAGTGTATGACAGCTTTAAGGCATGTGGAGTTGATGAATTCGTTGCACAAAAGCTCACCAAGTGGAATGATGAGCTGATCATGCAGTTCTACTCCACTGCCCATTTCTATCTAGATGGGAAGATCGTTTGGATGTCTGAGGGTACCAGGTACCAATCTTCTGTTGATGAATGGGCTCAGTTGATCAATGCCCCAAAAGAAAGTGAGGATGACTTGGATGTTTATGCTGAGAAGAAGAAAGACCACAACACAATGGCCAACATGTACAAAGAGATCCCAGATGCTGCTTTGGATACACATAAGTTTGGATCTGTCCACTACCTGTTGTCTGGTCTGCCTACCATAAAATGGATTCTAAGGCACAAACTGCTACCCAAGTCAGGTGATCACAAGGTGATCAGAGGACATGCTATAAACTTGCTGCACATATTTGATGTCCCCCAAAAGTTCAAGGTCATGAGTTTGATTGTTGAGACAATCAAGAGGACCGTTGCTGACCAGAAGGGAAGTTGTGGGTATGCCCCACAAATTTAGGAGCTCATCAACTCAAAGATGGGCACAGGCACATATCTTTTGGATAAGGAGCACCTGCCCATATACCCTGAATTTGAAGACAACACTGTGGTGATGGATGAAAATGAACCATCTTCAGCTCAAGCACATGAGAAGAGAGAGAAGGCAAGGGCAGAGAAAGCTGCAAGGATGCCAACTGCTGAAGAGGCATCTCAGGCCTTCTTGAAGACCAAGCAAGATCAGCTTGGATATCTGATTCAAGCTACACTGAGGATTGAGAAGGGCTTGGCCACCCTGACTCAGAACCAGGAGAGTTTGGAGAGGATCGTTGAGCAGAAGTTCTATGATTTGGATGTCAAGGTAACTGAGATCCAAACTGCAGTTGAGCAGCTACAGGAGGAGGCAGAGGAGAAGAAGGGCAAGTCTACCACTGATGCTTTCAGGCGAGTGCCACGCGGTCCAAGGTCTGTTGCAGTGCCCGTGACAGATACTCAAGCTTCATTGTCAGCACCAGCAGCCACAGCTCCAGTGCCACCTCCAGCACCCACTCCATCATCTCCAACTACTTCATCGGAAGCCTTCGTCCTTGGAGTTCTCTCTACACCACCTCCCGACGATCAAGCCTGAGAGTCGTTTAGCACTAGCTTTTTTGGTTGAACTTCTTTATTGAGTGCTTGTGTGAGATACTTTATGTCCTTGTGAGATACTTGTTGATCATGTGGTTGATCATATGCTACCCTTAATGTTTGGTTGAATGATGCTATCCTTTATATTCCTTACATGATCATTCACTTGCTTGGTGATGAGTGCATGCTTTTAATCTCTATCATTTTGAGCGCTCCACCAAGATGTATGTGACATGGAAGAGTAACCCATGATCCTAATCGACTGTGCATTTGCATTCAAAAAAAAATTAAATAATGCACAAATTTAGGGGGAGCTCTTGCTTATCACATACTTCTCAAAGCGATGATGTTTTTTCAATCTTATTTATCATTTGTCGAAGCTTTGATCTATATGTTGTCATCAATTACCAAAAAGGGGGAGATTGAAAGTGCAACTATCCCTGGGTGGTTTTGGTAATTCCTAACAACATATAATTCATTGAGCTAATGCTATTTCAAAATAAACATTTTAGTAAAGCTCAATGATTGGCATGGATGAGAAAAGTGGATCCCTCAAAATACTAAGGACAAAGGATTGGCTCAAGCTCAAAGCTCAGGACTCTGCATCTTTTCATTTTAAGTGATCCAAGATCACATTGAGTCCATAGGAAAAGCCAATACTATTAAGAGGGGATGAGGTGTTGCCTAATGGCTTGCTTGCTCAAAGTGCTTAGTGATATGCTCCAAAACCATCAACTACTTTCTCACATCCACATATGTCTCAAACCAAAAGTCAAACTCGGCCCCACCAAAATTTTCTATCCGGCGCCACCGAGTTTAGTTGACATAGCCACTGCCAGAAAACCTAGACTTTTCGGTCTCACCGATAGGGATCTCGGTCTCACCGAGATGGGATTGTAATCTCTCTGTTTCCCTTCATAACGTTCTGGTCAAACCGAGATGAGCGATCGGTCCCACCGAGATTGCAATGCAAACTCTCTGTTTCCCTTTCGTAATGTTTCGGTCCAACCGAGATGAGCGAATCGGTCCCACCGAGCTTGCCTGACCAACTCTCTGTTAGTCCATTACCAAAATCGGTCTCACCGAGTTTGTGTAATCGGTCTCATCGAGATTACGTTATGCCCTAACCCTAACAAAATCGGTCCCACCAAGTTGACATGTTGGTCCCACCGAAAATCCTAACGTTCACATTTTGAACTAAATCGGTCTGGCCGAGTTTCATGATTCGGTCCCACCGAGTTTGGTGATTTGTGTGTAACGGTTAGATTTTGTGTGGAGGCTATTTATACCCCTCCACCCACTCTTCATTCATGGAGAGAGCCATCAGAACATGCCTACACTTCCAACATACATTTTCTGAGAGAGAACCACCTACACTTGTGTTGAGGTCAAGATATTCCACTCCAACCACATAAATCTTGATCTCTAGCCTTCCCCAAGTTGCTTTCCACTCAAATCATCTTTCCACCACATCCAAATCCTGTGAGAGAGAGTTGAGTGTTGGGCAGACTATCATTTGAAGTACAAGAGCAAGGAATTCATGATCAACACACCATTTTTTACCTCTTGGAGAGTGGTGTCTCCTAGATTGGTTATGTGTCACTTGGGAGCCTCCATCAAGATTGTGGAGTTGAACCAAGGAGTTTGTAAGGGCAAGGAGATCGCCTACTTCATGAAGATCTACCCAAGTGAGGCAAGTCCTTCATGGGGGACGGCCATGGTGGGATAGACAAGGTTGCTTCTTCGTGGACCCTTCGTGGGTGGAGCCCTCCGTGGACTCGCGCAACCGTTACCCTTCGTGGGTTGAAGTGTCCATCAACGTGGATGTATGATAGCACCACCTATCGGAACCATGCCAAAAATCTCCGTGTCTCCAATTGCATTTGCACACTCCAAACTCCTCCCTTTACCTTCATATGCAATTGTTTTACTCTCCGCTGCTATACTCTTAGAATTGCATGTGTAGGTTGATTGCTTGACTTGTGCTAAGTTGCTAAAATCTGCCAAGAACTAAAATTGGGAAAAGGCTAGATTTTTATTTGGTCAAGTAGTCTAATCACACCCCCTCTAGACATACTTTCGATCCTACACAAGGAATAAAAATAAAATTGGGTTGCCTCCCAACAAGCGCTATCGTTTAACGCCCCTAGCTAGGCATAAAAGCAAGGATAGATCTAGGTATTGCCATCTTTGGTAGGCAATCCATAAGTGGCTCTCATAATAGATTCATATGGTAATTTAAATTTCTTTCTAGGGAAGTGTTCCATGCCTTTCCTTAATGGAAATTGGAATCTAATATTCCCTTCCTTCATATCAAATATTGCACCAATTGTTCTAAGGAAAGGTCTACCAAGAATAATAGGACATGAAGGATTGCAATCTATGTCAAGAACAATGAAATCTACGGGCACATAGTTCCTATTTGCAACAATAAGAACATCATTAATTCTTCCCATAGGTTTCTTAATAGTTGAATCCGCAAGGTGCAAGTTTAAAGAATAATCATCAAAATCACGGAAACCTAGCAAATCACACAAAGTTTTTGGAATCGTGGAAACACTAGCACCCAAATCACACAAAGCATAGCACTCATGATCTTTAATTTTTAATTTTAATTGTAGTTTCCCACTCATCATAAAGTTTTCTAGGGATAAAAACTTCCAACTCAAGTTTTTCTTCATAAGATTGCATCAAAGCATCAACGATATGTTTAGTAAAAGCTTTATTTTGACTATAAGCATGAGGAGAATTTAGCACGGATTGCAAAAAGGAAATACTATCTATCAAAGAGCAATTATCATAATTAAATTCCTTGAAATCCAAAATAGTGGGTTCATTGATCTCTAAAGTTTTGACCTCTTCAATACCACTTTTACCAATTTTTGCATCAAGATCTAAAAACTCCGAATTTTTGGAATGCCTTCTAGGTAAAGGTGGCTCATCTTCAGTCCCATCATTATCAAGATTCATATTGCAAAACAAAGATTTAATAGGAGACACATCAATAACTTTTAGATCTTCATCCTTATTATCATGAAAACTAGAAGAACACGCTTTCACAAAGCAATCTTTCTTAGCACGCATCCTAGCGGTTCTTTCTTTGCACTCATCAATGGAAATTCTCATGGCTTTGAGAGACTCATTGATATCATGCTTAGGTGGAATAGATCTAAGTTTCAAAGAATCAACATCAAGAGAAATTCTATCCATGTTCCTAGCTAATTCATCAACCTTAAGCGATTTTTCTTAAATCAAAGCATTGAAACTCTTTTGTGAAGTAATAAATTCTTTAATACTAGACTCAAAACTAGAGGGCATCTTATTAAAATTTCCATAAGAATTGTTGTAGTAATTACCATAATTATTAGAGGAATTACTAGGAAATGGCCTAGAATTAAAATTACCTCTATACGCGTTGTTACCAAAATTGTTCCTACCAACAAAATTCACATCCATAGATTCATTATTATTCTCAATCAAAGTAGACAAAGGAATATCATTAGGATCAGTAGGAGCACTCTTATTAGCAAACAATTTCGTAAGTTCATCCATCTTTCCACTCAAAACATTAATCTCTTCAATTGCATGCACCTTTTTACTTGTAGATCTTTCAATGTGCCACTGAGAATGATTAACCATAATATTATCTAGGAGTTTGGTAGCTTCTCCTAAAGTGATTTTCATAAAAGTGCCTCCCGCGGCCGAATCTAAAATATTTCTACAAGCAAAATTCAATCCGGCATAAAAATTATGTATAATCATCCATAAATTCAAACCATGTGTAGGGCAATTACGTATCATTAATTTCATCCTCTCCCAAGATTGTGCAACATGTTCATGATCAAGTTGCTTTAAATTCATAATATCGTTTCTAAGAGAGATGATCTTAGCGGGAGGAAAATGCTTAGAGATAAAAGCATCTTTGCACTTATTCCATGAATCAATACTATTTTTAGGCAAAGACGAAAACCAAGCTTTAGCACGATCTCTAAGCGAAAACGGAAATAGTTTAAGTTTGACAATATCATTATCCACATCTTTCTTCTTTTGCATATCACACAAATCAACAAAGTTGTTTAGATGGGTAGCGGCATCTTCATTAGGAAGGCCGGCGAATTGATCTTTCATGACAAGATTCAACAAAGCAACATTAATTTCACAAGATTAAGCATCGGTAAGAGGAGCAATCAGAGTGCTAAGAAAATCATTATTGTTGGTATTGTCAAAGTCACACAATTTAGTATTATCTTGAGCCATCATGACAAGCAAGCAAACCAACACACAAGCAAACAAGAAGCAGGCAAAAAGGCAAATAGAAAAAGAGAAGGGGAACGGAAAAGGAGGGCGAATAAAACGGCAAGGGTGAAGTGGGGGAGAGGAAAATGACAGGCAAATGGAAAATAACGTAATGTGAGGGATAAGAGTTTGTGATGGGTACTTGGTATGTCTTTACTTGTGCGTAGACTCCCCGGCAACGGTGCCAGAAATGGCTCGTTGTCAGGAGTCAAATCTTGACTTGACTTGGCGCGAATCTCTCCGGCAACGGCGCCAGAAATCCTTCTGCTACCTCTTGAGCACTGCGTTGGTTTTCCCTTGAAGAGGAAAGGGTGATGCAGTAAAGTAGCGTAAGTATTTCCCTCAGTTTTTGAGAACCAAGGTATCAATCCAGTAGGAGATCACGCTCGAGTCCCACGCACCTACACAAACAAATAAGAACCTCGCAACCAACATGATAAAGGGGTTGTCAATCCCTTCACGGTCACTTACGAGAGTGAGATCTGATAGATATGATAAGATAATATTTTTGGTATTTTTATGATAAAGAGAAATAAAGATGCAAAGTAAAATAAACGGCAATAGAAATAGCTAAGTGTTGGAAGATTAATATGATGGAAGATAGACCCGGGGGCCATAGGTTTCACTAGTGCTTCTCTCAAGAGCATAAGTATTACAGTGGGTAAACGAATTACTGTCGAGCAATTGATAGAATTGAGCATAGTTATGAGAATATCTAGGTATGATCATGTATATAGGCATCATGTCCGTGACAAGTAGACCGAAACGATTCTGCATCTACTACTATTACTCCACACATCGACCGCTATCCAGCATGCATCTAGAGTATTAAGTTCATAAGAACAGAGTAATGTTTTAAGTAAGATGACATGATGTAGAGAGATAAACTCATGGAATATGATATAAACCCCATCTTTTTATCCTCGATGGTAACAATACAATACGTGTCGTTTCCCCTACTGTCACTGGGATCGAGCACCGCAAGATTGAACCCAAAGCTAAGCACTTCTCCCATTGCAAGAAAGATCAATCTAGTAGGCCAAACCAAACTGATAATTCAAAGAGACTTGCAAAGATAAACCAATCATACATAAAAGAATTCAGAGAAGAATCAAATATTGTTCATAGATAATCTGGATCATAAACCCACAATTCATCGGATCTCGACAAACACACCGCAAAAGAAGATTACATCGAATAGATCTCCAAGAAGATCGAGGAGAACTTTGTATTGAGATCCAAAGAGAGAGAAGAAGCCATCTAGCTAATAATATGGACCGAAGGTCTGAAGTAAACTACTCACACATCACCGGAGAGGCCATGGAGTTGATGTAGAGGCCCTCCATGATCAATGCCCCCTCCGGCAGAGCTCCAGAAAAGGCCCCAAGCTGGGATCTCTCGGGTACAGAAGGTTGCGGCGATGGAATTAGGTTTTCGTGGTGCTCCTGGATGTTTGGGGGGTACGTGGATATATATAGGAGGAAGAAGTACGTCGGTGGAGCAACGAGGGGCCCACGAGGGTGGAGGGCGCACCCAGGGGGTAGGTGCGCCCCCCTGCCTCGTGGCCTCCTCGATTGTTTCTTGACGCCCACTCCAAGTCTCCTGGATCACATTTGTTGAGAAAATCACGTTCCCAAAGGTTTCATTCCATTTGGACTCTGTTTGATATTCCTTTTCGATGAAACTCTAAAATAGGCGAAAAACAGCATTTTAGGCTGGGTCTCCAATTAGTAGGTTAGTCCCAAAATGATATAAAAGTGTAAAATAAAGCCCATTAACATCCAAATTAGATAATATAATAGCATGGAGCAATCAAAAATTATAGATACATTGGAGACGTATCAAGAGGCAAGAATTGTCCACGATTGTGTATGAAGAGCCTGTGTTATATGATCTCAGTGAGCCACCCATCTATGTTGTTGATCAAGAAAGAGTTGTCTTTGAAATTCAGAGTAGCAGCTGCAGTGCAGCTCATGGTACTGGTGTTTGCACACAAGAGAGAAAGAATGTAAAAGGAAAGCTGAAAGCTGTTTTGGAACTAGAAGAAGAAGAGGGATATGAGGGCAGTGGTGGTTCTGATTGTGAAGGTGAAGATGACAGTGATGTAAACCCTTTTTATATGGGTGATGCTGATGACATAGAGATGGATGAGGGAAAGAGACAGAGAGAGTATGATGAAATAGAAGAGGAAGAATCAGATGATGAAGAATCTGAGGAGGAGGAAGTGTTGCATTATGAGGGTGACACAAAGCTTGAGGAACTTTTTCAAATGGATGAAGATGACAAAGTTGTTTCAGAGGATGAAGAAACTGTAATTGTACATGAAGAGAAGAAGAAGAAGAAGAAGAAGAAGAAGAAGAAACAGAAGCTTCCAGTTAGGAGAGGGCCAACAACAAGATCACATTCCAGTGTAGTACAAGAGGAGGAGCCTGATTTCAAACCTTCATCTAATGAAGAAGAGAAAGGATTGTTGAAGGAGGCTGATGATGATGGTTTTGAGCCATTGTCATTTGTGTTGCCAAAGAAAAGGAAGAGCAGGGAAAAGCAGAGGCCTCCTAGAAAATGGTACAATGAGAAAATGGAGGCACCACATGAGAAATTATGTCTAAAGATGTGTTTCTAGGATCAACATCAATTCATAGAGGCTTTGTTGAACTTAAACATCACTCAAGGTAGAAACTTCAAATATCACAGGAACTCGGATCAAAGGATAATTTTAGAATGCAACCAAAAACATTGCAACTTCTTTATGGTGGCAGCAGTTATAAAAGGTGAAACTACTTTTGTAATTAAGAAGATGAGAATTGAGCACACTTGCCCTATTAGTATAGAGACAACAAGGGTAAGTGCCAAGTGGCTTGCTAACAAGTATGAGTCACTATTCAGATTTGATCTAACAACTGGCATTCAGATTTTGATTGATGCCCGCATGGATAAGTATGGTGTGGATGTGCCCAAGTCAATGGCATATAGGGCAAAGAACCTAGCTATTGATGCTGTGTTAGGAGACCACAAAAAGCGATGCCCTAGATTGAAAGACTATGCTCAGACAGTGATGGATACAGACCCTGGGAGTAGAGTAGTAGTCACTACTGTAACTCCAACACCCACTGAAAAAATCCCCCATCCAGGCCCAAGATTCCATGCCATGTTCTATTGCATCAATGGAGCAAGGGAGGGGTTTCTCAAGGGGTGCGGACCCTTCATTGGTTAGTTTTTTTCACCTTCTACATTAGTTACATATTGTTTTATCTTTAAATGCATTTGAATGTTTTAGATATTGAATTTTCTTGCACATCAGGTGTTGATGGGTGCTTCATCAAGTTAACTACTGGTGCTCAACTACTTGTTGCCACTAGTAGAGATGGCAACAACAATATATACCCACTAGCATTTTGTATTGTTGGGCAAGAGGACACACCTAGCTAGTGTTGGTTTCTACACCAACTAAAAATCTGCCTAGAAGGAGAAGTGGGACAGTTTGGTCCATATACAATAATGTCAGATAGACAAAAGGTATGTGCTTGCATCATCTCACCTTGTTCTTATATGGTTGTTTTGTGCTAGATAGCAGCTTAGCTAGTTTAACTGTGTGTCCCAAGGCCTACTAAATGCAGTGAATGCAATCTTTCCTAAGTGCAACCAAAGGTTCTGCCTTAGGCATATATATGCAAACTTCCAAACTGCTGGGTTTAGGGGGGAAGATCTGAAGAAGTATATGGATAATGCTGCATATGCATATAGTGACCACAAATTTAACATTGCAATGAATGACCTAAGAACTGAATGTGAGGAAGCTTGGAAGTGGCTTAGTGTTGTACCCAAGAAAACATGGGTAAGGCAGGCATTTGACACAAACTACAAGACTGACCTTGTAGTTAACAATTTGTCTGAGGTTTTCAACAAGTATGCACCAGATGTTAGGAAGAAACCAATTAGGACAATGTGTGATGGAATAAAGGATAAGCAGATGGTGAGGTGGCATAGGAATAGGGAGAGTGGAAAGAAAGCTAGATGGGAGATAACACCCCATTATAGTGAAAAGCTAGAGGTTGAGAAGGAGAGGGCCAAATTTTGCAAACCTATTCAAGATGGTGTGGACTTGTGGCAAGTTACAAGTGGGCAGCAAACCCATGCTGTTAACTTGCAACTTCACACATGTGGTTGCAGAAAATGGGACCTCACTGGCATCCCATGTAACCATGCCATCTCAGCAATAAACAAGGGCAAAAGAAAACCAGAGGATTATGTCAGCAATTTCTTCAAGGAACAATTCTATGTGGCAGCTTATGAACCAATGATCTATCCAGTTCCTCATGAGCATGATTGGACAAGGACCCTAGTCCAGACATTCACCCACCTGCATTTAAAGTGAAGAGGGGAAGAAAGAAAGAGAAGAGGGTCAAGGGGAAGTTTGAAGTTCCAAAGCCAAATGACACATCAAGAATGGGGACTATAACATGTGGCAATTGTGGACTGCAAGGACATAGGTACACAAGCTGCATGAAACAGTTGAAGCCTGAGCTGGCTTTGAGGAAGAACAAACATGTGGTAAACCTCTTTTAAGTACTAACATGTTTTCCTTCTTATGCCATCCATTATTTTACTATTTGCTAACTCATTTCCATGTTTCTACAAGCCTCTTGCAAGGAATTCAAGTGCTGGTGCTGCTGCTCCTACACCAGGACCAAGAGCTTCTCATCCAGCTCCTACAACAGCACCAACTGCTGCAACAGGAGGTGCTGGGAGAGGTGCTCCAGCTAAAGCTGCTAGGAGAGGTGGTGGGAGAGGTGGTGGGAGAGGGAGAGGTGTATTCTATGCCCCAAGGCAATCTGCTCCCTCAACATCTACTGCTCCCTCTACATCTACTGCCCCTCCACCTTCTGGTGGTAGAAACAGATGATGGAGAGCCTACTTCTATGCAAGTGGTAACCACTAAATGGCACATGTGCCATGTAATGTTCAAAACTAAATACTTTATGTGTGTTCTTGCATCCTATGGTGCAATGTGATCTTGCCGGTGCTCTCAGTGTACTTTGCTGCTGCTCTTATTGTACTCTGCTAGTGTACTTTAAGAATCAATGCCATATATGGCTTTTGTTCATGTGGATGGATGGATCTATTTATTAGTTAATGCCATTTCTGGAGCTGGCTTTTGTTCATGTCGATGGATGTGATCTTGCTATTTATTAGTTAATCAATGCATGGAATGGACTATGTTCATGTGGGTGGATGGTTCTCTTTATATCATTTTATCATTGATATGTTCATGACAATGGTGCATATTATTGGATAGAGTAACGCTGTTGCTGGATACATTGTTGGATATGTTGTTAAGGTCTAGGATAAAACATAAGCACTTTGGGTTTTGGTTGGCTCGGGGTCGACGGAACCACCTAATAGAATCAATTAGGGTTTTGGTGGCTCGGGGTCGACGAAAACACCTAAACCTATCAATTAGGGTTTTGGTGGCTCGAGGTCAACGAAAGCACCTAAACCTATCAATTAGGGTTTTGGGTGGCTCGGGGTTGACGGAACCACCTAATATAATCAATTAGGGTTTTGGTGGCTCGGGGTCGACGAAAACACCTAAACCTATCATCTAGGCTCTAGGGTGGCTCGGGGTCGACAAAACCACCTAAACCTATCAATTAGGGTTTTGGTGGCTTGGGGTCGACGAAACCACCTAAACCTATCAATTAGGGGTTTGGTGTCTCGGGGTCGACAAAAACACCTAAACCTATCATCTAGGCTCTAGGGTGGCTCGGGGTCGACGAAACCACCTAAACCTATCAATTAGGGTTTTGGTGGCTCGGGGTCAACGAAACCACCTAAACCTATCAATTAGGGTTTTGGTGGCTCTTGGTCGACGAAACCACCTAAACCTATCAATTAGGGTTTTGGTGGCTCTTGGTCGATGAAACCACCTAAACCTATCAATTAGGGTTTTGGTGTGTTGGGTTCGACGAAAACACCTAAACCTATCAATTAGGGTTTTCGTGTCTCGGGGTCGACAAAAACACCTAAACCTATCAATTAGGGTTTTGGTGGCTCGGGGTAGACGAAACCACCTCAACCTATCAATTAGGGTTTGGGTGGCTTGGGGTCGACAAAAACACCTAAACCTGTCATCTAGGCTCTAGGGTGGCTCGCGGTCGACAAAACCACCTAAACATATCAATTAGGGTTTTCGGTGGCTCGGGGTCGACGGAACCACCTAATAGAATCAATTAGGGTTTTGGTGGCTCGGGGTCGACGAAAACACCTAAACCTATCATTTAGGCTCTAGGGTGGCTCCGGGTCCACGAAACCACCTAAAAGAATCAATTAGGGTTTTGGGTGGCAACATAATAAAAGAATGATGAGGAAGCATTTAAGCATAAGAAACTATTCCTTTTGCAAATGCATTTAAGCATTTAAGCATCAGTGTAACATAAGCATTTTTAAATGATTTGTATGTCACCATTTTCAGCAACAAACTAGCAACCATTTTCAGCAACAAACTAGCAATCATTTTCAACAACAAACTAGCAACCATTTTCAGCATCAGTATAACATAAGCAAACAATACTTACTACAGTTCAACACATTATAGGCATACACAACCATTGTTCACAATACATAGTGCAGTTCAAATGCACAATCCATCCTTTTCTCACAAAAGGATGAATAGCATAACTACTAGGTAGAAAAACAGCCAGAGTTCACAATTACTAGAACCATACATTACACAACCATAATTCTAAGTTACTAGGTCATTGCACAGCCATCCTTCCCAAAAGGTATGCAATGCCAACTAATCTCACTTCATCTTCTTCAGTTCTCTAAGATGGCCTGGATCCCCTTGATCTTCTCCTTAAGCTTCTCCTCTGCCTTCATGAGGTCACAAATCTTAAGCTCTTGCATGTACTTCTCTTCATTATGGTTTTCCTTGAGCTTCAGCAGACCAGCAACCTGAAACTTAAACTCTAGCTTCTCTTGGGTCAGCTTCTCCTCGAACTTTGTGAACTCTGCATTCTTCAACTCCAAATTCATCCTAGCCTCACTAAGCAATTCCTTATCTTTCACATTCTTCAACTTCAGGTTATGGATGACAGTTGCTTGAGCACTTGTCAGGTTGCACAAGAGTTCATACTTCTGTTGAAGCTTCCCTGTAACTACATCTTTCTTTGCCATTTCTGCCTTCATACCATCCACCAATTCAGCTCTGCATTGGTGCTGGTATGTGATGTTGGACTGCAGATAACTGAAATCCACAACCCTCTCCTCCTGAAAGTCCACAAGTTGATGCACATCTTTCACTAACTTGTCATAGTCTGCATCCAGCTTGTTCTTTTCTACTGTCAAATGGTGAATAGTTAGAGCACTTTCAAGATTATCATTCACCATAGCACACTTGCTCTCTTCAACCATTGACCAAAACTTCAACAATGCATTCTCCATTGTTGGGGGCCACTGCTCATCAACCCACTGAACAAACCCACAATTCTGACCTTCCTGGAAAAATAACAAGGGAAAATTTTAGTACAATACAACTACTATGAGTAGTAAGCAACAGTTGGTTCATGGCAGTAGCTAATGTTGGTACTGACCAACACTGAATTTGCATAGCCATGTGCTAAGCAACAGGAGCACATTGTAAAATAACTTAATGTAATCCTACAATGGGTGATCAGTATATATTTAGCAGAGTAACACTCCATTCAACTTAGCATAATAACCAACTTAGAATTGGCCATTAATATAATGGAATCCTACACTGTGCACTACCAGTCTACCAGTTAACTACTTTGCCATGTGTCACTAACAAATGGAACATAGACATCACTGAATGAAGAGTTATTAAACCAGACTACATTAGCCTAGCTAAATACACTACATTAGCCTGCAGCAACAAACTAGCTAATGACAGTACCTACTATCAGCAGTAAGCAACAGTTACTTATTAGGAGTAACACATCAGCTAATGGAGGGGCTAATGTGAGTACTAAGCAACACTGCATACAAGTATAAATAAATAGCATGTGCACACAACAGAGCATGCTTGAGCCTATATTTAGCAAAAATGCACTCCACTGAACTTAATATTCAGCATTCCTACAATGAGCACTACAGTAGGGCATATATGACTAACAAAATTACCATAGACATAACTGAATCACACTTGGCAAACAAGACTCTATCACTTTCAATGAACACATCCTGTGCATAATCAATAAGGCAAGAAAAGTACCCGCTATGCACATGCTAAGAACCTTCTCCTAGTCATTGTTCCTTCACATGCAACAAGCCTCTCTGATGGATTCCCATGCTTCTCGCACAACACTATCAGAACTAGCTCAAGACCCTTGTAATCCGGGTACTCAAGAGAGAAAGGCACCTGCCCAAGCAAAATCCAAGTTACCATCATGTGCAGAGGACGAGGACAAGGCAAATCAAACGAAATCCTCACAACAAAGACCACCTACACAGAAAAATCCCCAAAATTTCTAAACCTAACCCTAACCCTAGCTCCAATGGAGTAACTGACCTGGTTGAGCCCATCGGTGGAGGTTTCGGAGTGCATGTACGGGAGGCTTGAGTTGTGATCGCTACTCTCGTCCTCCAAAACCATGGCTGCGGCGGTGTCGTGTGGCGGCCAGCAGGGGTGGGCGCAGGCGGCAGCGAGGCAGAGAGAAGGAAGAAGAAGGCAGAGCAAAGCGGGGGGAATGAGCGAGGTCTGGCTCGGGCCGCACCAGCCGCGCCTAAACGGTTCGACCCGGGCTCGTCCGAGTCAGCGCGCGGGCACACGCTCACTGGCCAACATGGCGCCTGATGGGCGGGCCCAACCAGTCAGAATACCTGTCAATACGTATAAAACGCACTTTTAGCCTCTTTTGCAACGTCTCGCCCAAAACTTGGTACTGACACGTAAAAATTACCAATCTTGGTACCAATCTGCTTCCAATGCCCCAATCATGGTACTTCTGTGCAATTTACTCTCGGATGCGAGTGTTATTCCTGTGCGAGCCAATGGACCACGTTGTGCGAGCCTCAAGTGGTGGGTTGCTCAGTCGTTCCTGCAGGAGGTGTGGAGGCACAGCGAACGCCACCTCCGGCTGGAGTCCGGCCATTTGGCCCTCACGCGCACGCTGGGAATGGATGCATTGGACACGCGGTATCGCGGGCTCATGCTTCAGGCGACCGCGCAGATGAGCTGACAGCCGCCACCCTGCGTGTGAGCTAGAGGTTGCCAATGATGTCCTCAACAAGCTCGACGGCGAGCTCATCGACAACGATATTAGTGAAGATGGGGACAAACTTCCCCTTAGGCAGAGTAACATATCGGTGCTTAAAACAAAGATCGCTTCGGATCATGAAGTGACCGCGGCAAAAAAGTGATATAATTCATGGAAGGGTTTTCGGCCAGTGGGCACCGAAGCCACCTGGAGGGATGCCCACGGGCCCTAGGCGCCCCTTAAGCTGAGAGCCTAGACCAGGCGCCTAGGCTCTATGGGAATCCACCTCGGGTTGGGCCTTGGCCCATTGGTCTTCTTTCGGCACAAAAACACCTCTTCTATTTTCTCTGCGATGATTTTTTTATACTAAAAACAGCAAAAAAATAGAAACCAACACTGGGCACCGAATTAATTGATTAGCCCCTCAAAAAGATTTAAAAACATTGTTAACTTGAAAGATAAAAAATAAAGAGTAAAATACACTAGCGGTCCTTAAAGTATTCCAAGTGTGTCAACTAGGTCTTAAAAGTTTGAAAACACACATCTATGTACTTTATGTTTGTAAGTCGTTCACCGTGTCTGACCATGCCATTTGGCCTGCTGACTCACGCCAAATAGGCAACATTTTGTCAAAAACCTCGCTTCTCTTTCCCACTTGTGGTCCCTCTTATTTTCTTCTTCTCACTTGTGTTGCCTCCTGATCCTCGACCAGCGACCGCTACATGAGTGAGTAGAGAGAGGGCTACAAGAGTGAGTAGAGAGAGGACACTGAGAAGCGGGTCAGTTGAGTGGGGTCGCCCCCTCTCGTGTCGATGACTTAGCCTCCATACCAACACTGACATGCACCTATGGTGACCCACCAGGCACTTCAGCTCCAGGGAGCTAGAGATCTTGTAGATGGTCACCGCGGCCGGCCGCTACGCGCCAACAGAGCTATATTGGAGCACGTGCACCAGCCACATGAGCATGTTGAGCGACATGGGACTGTCCGATGAGACAATGGACACGAGGTTGCAGAGTGTGCCAGCGGCAACGAGCCATCGACGTAGGAGCAGGGTGGGCAGAGCGCCCTTAGACACCATGGCGCGTGGCGGGCTGTTATTCTTCAACATAGAATTTCGCAAGCACTTCGTTGTGTAGCAATTACTCCATGGAACCCAGCACGATGCTGTGGTCTTGGCAAACATGTACGCCGCATGCATGGTGACGAGCCTAAGTACACATGACGAGGAGAAAATAAGACTAGCCACAGGTGAGAAGGAGAAGGGGGTCTTGGCAAAATATTGCCTATGTATGTGGACTGGTCAGTCACGGATAGGACCCGTTGTGAACGACTTACACACATATAGGATCTAGATGTTTGCTTTCAAACTTTTAGGACCTATTTGACACAACTCGAATACTTTTAGGACCGTTGATACGTCTCCAACATATCTATAATTTTTGATTGTTCCATGCTATTATATTACCTGTTTTGGATGTTTATGGACTTTATTATACACTTTTATATTATTTTCGGGACTAACCTATTAACCCAGAGCCCCGTGCCAATTTCTATTTTTTTTCCTTGTTTTAGAGTATCGCAGAAAAGGAAAATCAAACAGAGTCCAATTGACCTGAAACTTCACGGAACTTATTGTTGGACCAGAAGAAGCCCACGGAGTATCGAAGATGGACCAGGAGAGTCCCGGGCTGCCCATGAGGGTGGGGGCGTGCCCACCCCCTGCCTCGTGGACAACCCGGAGATCCACTGATGTACTTCTTCATCCCATATATACCCATATACCCTAAGAACTTCGTGGAGCACAATAGATCGGGAATTCCGCCGCCAAAAGCCTCCGTAGCCACCGAAAACCAGTCTAGACCAGTTCCGGCACCCTGCCGGAGGGGGAACCCCTCACCGGTGGCCATCTTCATCATCCCGGTGCTCTCCATGACGAGGAGGGAGTAGTTCTCCCTCGGGGCTGAGGGTATGTACCAGTAGCTATGTGTTTGATCTCTCTCTCTCTCTCTCGTGTTCTTGAGGTGGTATGATCTTGATGTATCGCGAGCTTTGCTATTATAGTTGGATTTTATGATGTTTCTCCCCCTCTACTCTCTTGTAATGGATTGAGTTTTCCCTTTGAAGTTATCTTATCGGATTGAGTCTTTAAGGATTTGAGAACACTTGATGTATGTCTTGCGTGGGATTCCTGTGGTGACAATGGGGTATTCTATTGATCCACTTGATGTATGTTTTGGTGATCAACTTGCGGGTTCCGCCTATGAACCTATGCATAGGGGTTGGCACACGTTTTCGTCTTGACTCTCCGGTAGAAACTTTGGGGCACTCTTTGAAGTACTTTGTGTTGGTTTAAATAGATGAATCTGAGATTGTGTGATGCATATCGTATAATCATACCCACGGATACTTGAGGTGACATTGGAGTATCTAGGTGACATTAGGGTTTTGGTTGATTTGTGTCTTCAGGTGTTATTCTAGTACGAACTCTATGATAGATTGAATGGAAAGAATAGCTTCATGTTATTTTACTACGGATTCTTGAATAGATCGATCAGAAAGGATAACTTTGAGGTGGTTTCGTACCCTACCATAATCTCTTCGTTTGTTCTCCACTATTACTGACTTTGGAGTGACTCTTTGTTGCATGTTGAGGGATAGTTATATGATCCAGTTATGTTATTATTGTTGAGAGAACTTGCACTAGTGAAATTATGAACCCTAGGCCTTGTTTCAACGCATTGCAATACCGTTTGTGTTCACTTTTATCATTAGTTACCTTGCTGTTTTTATATTTTAAGATTACAAAAACCATTATCTACAATCCATATTGCACTTGTATCACCATCTCTTCGCCGAACTAGTGCACATATACAATTTACCATTGTATTGGGTGTGTTGGGGACACAAGAGACTCTTTGTTATTTGGTTGCAGGGTTGCTTGAGAGAGACCATCTTCATCCTACGCCTCCCACGGATTGATAAACCTTAGGTCATCCACTTGAGGGAAATTTGCTATTGTCCTACAAACCTCTGCACTTGGAGGCCCAACAATGTCTACAAGAAGAAGGTTATGTAGTAGACATGAAGCTCTTTTCTGGCGCTGTTGCCGGGGAGGTTAGTGCTTGAAGGTGTATCTTTAGATCTTGCAATCGAATCTTTTTGTTTCTTGTTTTAGCACCAGTTTAATTTATTAAAGAAAACTACAAAAAAATGGAATTGAGTTTGCCTTATACACTTCATCTTTTTAATATCTTTCGTGAGTATGATGGAAAGGAAAATTGTGCCAAAGTGTTAGAAGAAGAATGCATTAAAATGTTTGGCACTAAATCTTTGAATGATGAGCATGATTGCAATGTTGTTAGTATGAATTCCTTGAATATCCATGACTCTAATGATATGCAAAGCCACAAGCTTGGGGAAGCTATGTTGGATGAAGATGATATTTTTTGTCCCCCAAGTTTTGATGAGAAAATTTATTATGATGAAAGCATGCCTCCTATTTATGATGATTATATTGATGAAAGTGGATTTGGAGAGGTCATGACTTTATTTTGTGATGAATCCACTATTTCGGAAGAGGTTCCAATTGATTATGAGAACAAAGTTGCTATCTACGATGATTATTGTGATGACTTGTATGCTATAAAGAATAATGATATCCATGAAACTTGTCATCATGATTTTATTTTTCAATTGGATTATGCCACACATGATAGTTATTTTGTTGAGTCTGCTCCCACTACTATTCATGAGAAGAAGTTTGCTTATGTGGAGAGTAATAAAAATTCTATGCTTGTACATCATGAAAATAGTGCTTTATGTGATAGTTATATTGTTGAATTCATTCATGATGCTACTGAAAATTATTATGATGGAGGAACATATACTTGTAGGAATTGCAATAATGTCAAGTTTCCTCTCTATGTGCTTAAAGTTTTGAAGCTATGCTTGCTTTGCCTTCCTATGCTAGTTGATTATTGCTCCCATAAGTTATTTAATCACAAAATCTCTATGCATAGGAAGAGGGTTAGACTTAAATGTGCTAGTCATATTCTTCATGATGCTCTCTTTATGTTTCAATTCTTATCTTTTATGTGAGCATCATTGAAATCATCATGCCTAGCTAGGGGCGTTAAACGATAGCGCTTGTTGGGAGGCAACCCAACTTTATTTTTGTTCCTTGATTTTTGCTCCTGTTTAGCAATAAATAATTTTTCTAGACTCTGTTATTATTGAGTTTTTATGTTTTAATTAGTGTTTGTGCCAAGTAGAACCGTTGGGAAGACTTGGGGAAAGTCTTGTTGATCTTGCTATAAAAAACAGAGACTTTAGCGCTCACGAGAATTGCTGCCATTTTTTATTGGAGAGTGCTATTTAGTTAATTATTTTTTCAGATGATCAATAGATAAATTCCTCACATCCAGAAATTTATTTTATAATTTTTGGGGTTCCAGAAGTTTGCGTTAGTCACAGATTACTACAGACTGTTCTGTTTTTGACATATTCTGTTTTTCGTGTGTTGTTTGCCTATTTTGATGAATCTATGGCTAGTAAAATAGTTTATAAACCATAGAGAAGTTGGAATACAGTAGGTTTAACACCAATATAAATAAATAATGAGTTCATTACAGTACCTTGAAGTGGTGTTTTGTTTTCTTTCGCTAACGGAGCTCACGAGATTTTCTATTTTGAGTTTTGTGTTGTGAAGTTTTCAAGTTTTGGGTAAAGATTCGATGGATTATGGAATAAGGAGTGGCAACAGCCTAATCTTGGGGATGCCCAAGGTACCCCAAGGAAATATTCAAGGAGAACCAAGATCCTAAGCTTGGGGATGCCCCAGAAGGCATCCCCTCTTTCGTCTTCGTTCATCGGTAACTTTACTTGGAGCTATATTTTTATTCACCACATGATATGTGTTTTGCTTGGAGTGTTAATTTATTTTGTTAGGATTTGCTTTATGTTATTTAGAACAATTTTTTGCATCTTTTATTTCAATAAAAGTGGCATTTATAGCCTTTACTATGCCTATTTTACAAGTCCACATGTTGCTGTTTGAAAACAGAAAGTTTACCGCTGTTGCAATAATTCCCTAGAAAAGTAAGAATGTGATAAAATGTTGAAACCTTTTGCATAATAAGCTCTGATAAATTTACTACAGTGGGAATTTTCTTTCATAATTTTTGTAGGTAGGTAAGTATGGATCTTGCTGCACTCTTTACAGACTGTCCTGTTTAGGCAGATTGCTGTTATGTTTGCATTGTTTGCATATGTTTGCTTCTTTAATGATTCTATTTGAGGATAGGACTATTAAATATGAAGAGGCATTTAGTACGCAATGTTGAATAATAATTTTAGTGATTTGCTACAGTAGATTATAATAAGGTTTTTGCATTGGTTTATACTAACTTATCTCACGAGTCCTTGTTGAGTTTTGTGTGGATGAAGCTTTTGAGATTTAGGGAGACCGTGATATGAGAGGAATTAAGGAGACACAAAAGCTCAAGATTGGGGATGCCCAAGGTATCCCAAGATAATATTTCAAGAAGTCTCAAGCGTCTAAGCTTGGGGATGCCCCGGTTGGCATCCCACCTTTCTTCTTCAACAACTATCGGTTAGTTTCGGTTGATCCTAAGTTTTTGCTTCTTCACATGATGTTTGCCATTATTAGAATGTCATTTTACTTTGTTTTGATTGATGTTTGAATAAAATACCAAGATCTTAAATTCTTAAATCTTAGAGAGTCTTCACATAGTTGCATAATTATTCGACTACTCATTGATCTTCACTTATATCTTTCGGGGTAGTTTGTCATTTGCTCTAATGCTTCACTTATATCCTTTCAGAGCACGATGGTGGTTTTATTTTATAGAAATAATTGATCTCTCATGCTTCACTTATAATATTTTGAGAGTCTCTAAACAACATGGTAGTCTGCTTTGGTTATGAATTTAGTCCTAATATGATGGGCATCCAAGAGGGATATAATAAAAACTTTCATATAAAGTGCATTGAATACTAAGAGAAGTTTGATACTTGCTAATTGTTTTGAGATATGGAGATGGTGATATTAGAGTCATGCTAGTTGAGTAGTTGTGAATTTGAGAAATACTTGTGTTGAAGATTGTGACTCCCGTAGCATGCACGTATGGTGAACCGTTATGTGACGAAGTCGGAGCATGATTTGTTTATTGATTGTCCTCCTTATGAGTGGCGGTCGGGGACGAGCGATGGTCTTCTCCTACCAATCTATCCCCCTAGGAGCATGCGCGTAGTACTTTGTTTCGATAACTAATAGATTTTTGCAATAAGTATGTGAGTTCTTTATGACTAATGTTGAGTCCATGGATTATACGCACTCTCACCCTTCCAACATTGCTAGCCTCTCTAGTACCGTGCAACTTACGCCGGTACCTTAAACCCACCCTATACCTTCCTCAAAACAGCCACCATACCTACCTATCATGGCATTTCCATAGCCATTCTGAGATATATTGCCATCCAACTTTCCACCGTTCTGTTTATTATGACACGCTCCATCATTGTCATATTGCTATGCATGATCATGTAGTTGACATTGTATTTGTGGCAAAGCCACCATTCATAATTCTTTCATACATGTAACTCATGAGTCATTGCACATCCCGGTACACCGCCGAAGGCATTCATATAGAGTCATACTTTGTTCTAGTATCGAGTTGTAATCATTGAGTTGTAAATAAATAGAAGTGCGATGATCATCATTACTAGAGCATTGTCCCAAAAAAAGGCCAAATAAAAAAAGGGAAAGCCAAATAAAAAAATTCCAAATAAAAAAATAAAATAAAAGGGACAATGCTACTATCCTTTTTTCCACACTTGTGCTTCAAAGTAGCACCATGATCTTTATGATAGAGAGTCTCTTGTTTTGTCACTTTCATATACTAGTGGGAATTTTTCATTATAGAACTTGGCTTGTATATTCCAACAATGGGCTTTCTCAAATGCCCTAGGTCTTCGTGAGCAAGCAAGTTGGATGCACACCCACTAGTTTCTTTTGTTGAGCTTTCATACACTTATAGCTCTAGTGCATCCGTTGCATGGCAATCCCTACTCACTCACATTGATATCTATTAATGGGCATCTCCATAGCCCGTTGATATGCCTAGTTGATGTGAGACTATCTTCTCCCTTTTTGTCTTCTCCACAACCACCCTTATATTCCACATATAGTGCTATATCCATGGCTCACGCTCATATATTGCGTGAAGATTGAAAAAGTTTGAGAACATCAAAAGTATGAAACAATTGCTTGGCTTGTCATCGGGGTTGTGCATGATTTAAATATGTTGTGTGGTGAAGATGGAGCATAGCCAGACTATGTGATTTTGTAGGGATAGCTTTCTTTGGCCATGTTATTTTGAGAAGACATGATTACTTTGTTAGTATGCTTGAAGTATTATTGTTTTTATGTCAATATTAAACTTTTGTCTTGAATCTTATGAATCTGAATATTCTTGCCACAATACAGAGAATTACATGGATAAATATTTTAGGTAGCATTCCACATCAAAAATTCTGTTTTTATCATTTACCTACTCGAGGACGAGCAGGAATTAAGCTTGGGGATGCTGATACGTCTCCAACGTATCTATAATTTTTGATTGTTCTAAGCTATTATATTATCTGTTTTGGATGTTTATGGGCTTTATTATACACTTTTATATTATTTTTGGGACTAACCTATTAACCCAGAGCCCAGTGCCAGTTTCTGTTTTTTCCTTGTTTTAGAGTATCGCAGAAAAGGAAAATCAAACGGAGTCCAATTGACCTGAAACTTCACGGAAATTATTTTTGGACCAGAAGAATCCACGGAGCATCGGAGATGGACTAGGAGAGTCCCGGGCTGCCCACGAGGGTGGGGGCGCGCCCACCCCCTGGGCGCGCCCCCTGCCTTGTGGACAGCCCGGAGATCCACCGACGTACTTCTTCCTCCCATATATACCCATATACCGTAAAAACTTCGTGGAGCATAATAGATCGGGAGTTCCGCCGCCAGAATCCTCCATAGCCACAGAAAACCAATCTAGACCCGTTCCGGCACCCTGCCGGAGGGGGAACCCCTCACCGGTGGCCATCTTCATCATCCCGGTGCTCTCCATGACAAGGAGGGAGTAGTTCTCCCTCGGGGCTGAGGGTATGTACTAGTAGCTATGTGTTTGATCTCTCTCTCGTGTTCTTGAGGTGGTACGATCTTGATGTATCACGAGCTTTGCTATTATAGTTGGATCATATGATGTTTCTCCCGCTCTACTCTCTTGTAATGGATTGAGTTTTCCCTTTGAAGTTATCTTATCGGATTGAGTCTTTAAGGATTTGAGAACACTTGATGTATGTCTTGCGTGGGATACCCGTGGTGACAATGGGGTATTATATTGATCCACTTGATGTATGTTTTGGTGACCAACTTGCGGGTTCCACCTATGAACCTATGCATAGGGGTTGGCACACGTTTTCGTCTTGACTCTTCGGTAGAAACTTTGGGGCACTGTTTGAAGTACTTTGTGTTGGTTTAAATAGATGAATCTGAGATTGTGTGATGCATATCGTATAATCATACCCTTGGATACTTGAGGTGACATTGGAGTATCTAGGTGACATTAGGGTTTTGGTTGATTTGTATCTTAAGGTGTTATTCTAGTACAAACTCTATGATAGATTGAATGGAAAGAATAGCTTCATGTTACTCCCTCCGTCCGAAAATACTTGTCATCAAAATGGATAAAAAGGGATGTATCTAGAACTAAAATACATCTAGATACATCTCCTTTTATTCATTTTGATGACAAGTATTTCCGGACGGAGGGAGTATTTTACTACGGACTCTTGAATAGATCGATCGGAAAGGATAACTTTGAGGTGGTTTCATACTCTACCATAATCTCTTCGTTTGTTCTCCGCTATTAGTGACTTTGGAGTGACTCTTTGTTGCATGTTGAGGGATAGTTATATGATCCAATTATGTTATTATTGTTGAGAGAACTTGCACTAGTGAAAGTATGAGCCCTAGGCCTTGTTTCAATGCATTGCAATACCGTTTGTGCTCACTTTTATCATTAGTTACCTTGCTGTTTTTATATTTTCAGATTACAAAAACCATTATCTACTATCCATATTGCACTTGTATCACCATCTCTTCGCCGAACTAGTGCACCTATACAATTTATCATTGTATTGGGTGTGTTGGGGACACAAGAGACTCTTTGTTATTTGGTTGCAGGGTTGCTTGAGAGAGACCATCTTCATCCTACGCCTCCCACGGATTGATAAACCTTAGGTCATCCACTTGAGGGAAATTTGCTATTGTCCTACAAACCTCTGCACTTGGAGGCCCAACAACGTCTACAAGAAGAAGGTTATGTAGTAGTAGTAGACATCAACCGTCAGTATGTTTTACTCAAAAATAAAAAATGAAACATACAAAAATTATAGATACATCGGGGATGTGTTAGTTCCTCTACACATGCATGCAAATTGTGTGTGCTATCTTCAGCACAAACCAAGCTCATGCTCTCCTCTAAGCTACTAACCTCTATGACATGTTTGATACTCTTCATTAGACGGATAACATGAGGTAGATTTGCACAGGGGTTGGCAACCACATCATCCTTCTCCCAATTATCTTCACAAAATGTTGTCCTCGTGATCAAGATACAACATAAGATTTTTGTGCCCATCACTAGCTAGGGCCCTAATGCAGTTCATGTCATTCTTTTTGGCAATCGTCTTAACTCCTTGCTTATTGATTTGTAATATGTGTAGCACCAGATAAATATTTATTCTTCCTACCTTCTCATACCGACAAATCCTCTACTAAATCATCCATCATTGGCATGCAAGTTTCCCTAGCATAGTAGAAAATCATAAAACACCTTCTTTCCATTAAGATATGCATTCCCTCTATTCCCACAGAAAAACCCTCGGAGTAATAACTCTAAAGTGTAAAAATCGTTGTCTTCATCAGTTAAACAATAAAAATAGAACATTTAACACACTACCACTAAAACCCTATGATTACTATATAAGCGAGCTCGAAATGACCATGCATTCCACTGTAAAACTTATCAAATCACTCGAAATGACGAAATTGAGGTGCAAAACAAGAAAAACTAACAGATTTTGAGGGGGTGGGGCTCTTACCTTACTGGGGAAGGTGGGCGATGACAATGCAGTCGTCAGCCATACTAGATCGGCTGCACGAGGGCCTCTCTAGTGGACGCCACAATAATGATCAGCTGCCGCCATCGCACGACGTCATCGTCCACAAGGAGGAACAGAGTGAGAGAGACATTTCATCTCGCATGAGGCTTGAATGTATTACTCTATGTTGAAGGTCCTTGTCACAAAATTACAACCACTCGCCTGGTCTGGAGCGCAACAAGATTTAAAAAAATTCAAAGGACCATCTCGCCAAAGTAGACTGGTTGTGTGCGTGAGGGTACCTGGAAGCCACGGAGAGACCCATCGTATGTAGGAGCGTATGAACTGGAGGATATAGGCCCTAGTTCGGGGGAACAGGCCCAGGGTATGAGACCTGAATCCTTTATATACTGTAGAAACTATAGTCTACAAAGGGGGCCCGGGGCGACCCGCTGGGCTGGATCTTCCCCCGAGTGCATGTCTTATGTATTTGTGTATACCAATGACTGCCTCTTAGTCACCGTCGAACTCTCTCTCCGCTACGCTCGGCGGCGGCAGCGCGAGGGTTACCCTATCCTCCAGTGTCCGCGTCGGAGTCCGCAGTTCCTCTAGTTCCGGCGGGGCTTCCTCGGTGGGACGATAGTTCAGAAGTGCGCGAGAGCTTCAGGAGGTTCTAGCATGGCGGAAACACCTTTTACAGGAGACGAAAGCGAGAGAAAGAAGGGAGACGGGGAGAAGCCGAAGTTGTTGGGAGATCCAGTAGACAGTAGTGGAGAATCTTTGGGGGAGGGGGCAAGGCAGGAGATGGAGGAAGCGGGAGTGGCACTATAAGTCGGGGGGAAGCCGAGGGAGAGAGCCATGTCTGGGGTCCAATCCCGAATCTTGAGGACGGGTTTGAGGGTCTACACTTATATGGACAAGAGGAGGTTGATCTGGATTTCAGTGATGAGCTTGATGAACTAGTTAAAGAGATCAGGTGGATGGCAATCTTCAAGGTACATACGGCATGCCAATTCAATCATTCAGTGTTGTGTTGTTCAACACAATGCACATGGCATGGTCGGCTGCCCAGCAAGTGTTCTTCAAACCAAAGGGCGCAAATATTTTCATTGCGCAATTTAGTTGCCTTGGTGACTGGAGGAGAGTTATGGACAGTGGTCTGTGGCTGTTCCGCAATGCAGTTGTAATCATACAGGAATATGACAACGTCAGTAATGTGAATGATTATAAGTTGAAAAAAATACCACTGTGGGAAAGGATTGAAGGTGTTTTGGAAGGCCTGATGAGGAAGAAGGAGTTGGCGGAGAAGGTGGCTCGCGAGGTGGGAGAACCACCAATCACGGTGATGGTGAATGAGGGAATCATCAACACTTCAAAATATTTGAGGGCAAGAGTTTTTCTAGATGTGCAAGTTCCTTTGGTCAGATTTGTTCTGATAACTTTAAAGGAGAGCAAAACGTACCCCATATACTATGAAAAACTTCCAGATTTCTACTATTTTTGTGGCCCTAAGGGGCATATAGTGGAGGAATGTGGGGATGGAGTGCATGATCTCAGTAAATGTGAATGGGGGGAGTGGCTCATGTGGAATTTTGAAGGGCCGACTGTGGGTCAAAATTAGGGAAGGGGAGGTGGTAGAAGTGCAGCTGAAAGGGGTGGGCGTACCAGGGATTGTCGAGGTGGATGGGGACGAGGAGCAGGTGGACGAGGTCCTAATGATGTTGAGCGAAGTGCAAACGATCAGTATAATGCAGATTATACCGCTCAGGATGCAAGGTCAGGCAACGAAGTTAACCCTTGAAATTCTAGGAAAAGGTTAGTAGATCCGGATGGCTCTCTGAATTCTCCAGGCCAGCCAGTGGTTCAAGTTCCACCGGGTTCTGTTGCAGGCAAAGTTTTACAAATAGAGGGTGTTACTCCTGCAGCTGCATATGGTAATGCCACTGCAGCACCTAGGAAGGAGCCTATTGTTAAGAGAAGGAGATGGGGAGAAGGATAAGTGGGAGAAGGTGATGAGTTGATGAATGGGGCGGCCTCCCTTGCGGAGGGTCGCCAGTCCCAATGAGAACATTGTGCTAGAATTGTCGCGGGATTGGCGACCCCGCGATAGTTCTGAGCTTCGGGAGCTCATTCAGGAGAGTTTGTCGTCGGTAGTTTGCATTGTGGAGACACAATTGTTAAAGCAGAGAGTGGAGGGCCTGGCGATGATGTTAGGTTTTGAGGGAGGTTTTGCAGTGGCTAGTTATGGACGGAGCGGAGGCTTGGGACTTTTCTGGAGGCATGGATTGAATGTTCGAGTGAAGAATTTTTCTCGTTACCATATTGATGTGTGGGTTGCAGAACCGGGTAAGGAGGATTGGAGGTTGACTTGCTTTTATGGTGAGGCAAACCATAGTTTGAGGCAAAACACATGGGATACTATGATCCGTCTGAGAGGTGAGTCCATGCTGCCATGGCTGTGCATAGGGGATTTTAATGAGATACTCCATAGTGAGGAGCATTTTGGACCCAATGAAAGGGATGCAACACAGATGGCAGGGTTCAGAGAAGCTGTTGATTTATGTGAGCTGAATGATCTGGGATAATAGGGGTGGATTGGACTTTCGAGAAGAAGATCAACAATAATCAATTTTGTCGAATTCGCCTAGATAGAGGTCTATCCACGGCGGAGTGCAACGAGATGTTTCCTTTCACCTCCCTTCATCACATGACAATAGTGAAATCAGATCATGAACATGTAGTTCTTTTTAATGACCTAGATGTTGCAAAGAGAAGAGTTGGTCATGACCAAATTTTCAAATACGAACAGATGTGGGAGCAACATGTGAACTTCTCATCCATGCTGAACGGTGAGTAGGAGGCCGATGGGAAGTGTATTTCAGTGACTGAGCTTGCAGCAAAGCTACAGAGAGTGTCATGTACTCTCGCAGATTGGGGATCAAAGGAATTTTGTAAAGTGAGGTCTGAACTTAGGAAACTTAAGAGTAGATTGCAATCCTTACGGTCATTAGTTGGGAGAACCGGACCATCTCTTGAAGAAATTAAGACTAAAGCTAGAATAATTGAATTGAATTTTCGGGAGGAAATAATGTGGCGGCAGAGACCAAATCCAATGGCTAGCTGAGGGGGACGGTGACACCAAATTCTTTCATCAGAATGCCATTAATAGGAGAAGGCACAACCGTATAACTAAGCTAGTCAGGCAGGATGGAACAATGTGTGCTGATGAGGAGGAGATAAGAAATATGGCGATTGAGTTTTATAAAAATCTATACAACAGTGAGCCTATAGTGGGGATTGAGGAGGTCCTCTCTCATACCCCATGAAAGGTAGATGAGGAGATGAATGTAATGCTTGCTAAGGCATATACTGAGAAGGAAGTCAAAGAAGAATTGTTCCAAATGTTCCCAACCAAGGCACCCGGTCCAGACGGTTTTCCAGCACACTTTTTCCAGAAGAACTGGGGTGTTTGTAGTGATGAGGTTACTCGGGTGGTGTTGAGAGTGTAGAATGGGGAAGAATCTCCAGAGGTGATAAATAGGACGTTCATCGTGTTAATTCCAAAGATATCGAATCCAACCTCTTTAACTTAGTTTTGACCAATAAGCTTGTGCAATGTAATCTTTAAGATTATTTCCAAAGTGCATGCTAACCGGTTGAAATTTTTTTGCCGAAGATTATTTCACATGAGCAATTAGAATTTGTACCGGGGAGACTCATAACGGATAATATTATTGCTGCTTATGAGTGTTTGCACTTTATGAAAAGGTCTAGAAGAAAGAATAAGTCTCATTGTGCATTAAAACTTAATATGATGAAGGCGTATGATCGAGTTGAGTGGAACTATCTCAAAGTTGTCATGATAAAGTTGGGATTCAGTTCTAGTTGGGTATCTAGGATCATGCAATGTGTCAAGGCAGTTACTTTTTCGGTGCTGGTGAATGGTGAGAAGAAGCAAGAATTTAAGCCTTCTATAGGAATAAGGGAGGGTTATCCCATCTCTCCGTACCTGTTCTTACTTGCTGTAGAGGGCCAATCTTGTGTACTGAAGGCAAGTAGTATGAATGACAATGTTAGAGGGGTAATGGTTTCTACAACCGCCCCTGCTGTAAATCATCTTTTATTTGTGGCTAATTGCTTGTTGATGTTTAAGGCTAACTTGGAGGGGCGACAATTATCAAAGATGCTATCCAAGTATACTGCAATGCCTCAGGTCAGTGAGTAAATTTATCCAAGTCAAGTATTTTTTTTGGTGAGGGGTGCCCAAACAGTACGAGCACGTTGATCAAGGGTGTTCTTGATGTTCCAAAAGAATCTTTGGTTGAACGGTATCTCGGACTACCGTCGGATGTTGGGAGATCTAAGAATGGTTCCTTCAAATACATTAAGTACAGAATTTGGTTCAAAATCCAAGGGTTGGTGGAGAAGTGCATGGCTTCGACTAGTAAGGAAGTGTTGATCAAATCTGTAACCCAAGAAATTCCCACTTTTTCAATGTCTTGTTTCCTTCTTCCTCGTGGTCTTTGCCAACAGATTGACATGATGTTGCGAAAATTTTATTGGGGTAGTAAAAACGGGGAGAGGAAGACACCTTGGGTCTCTTGGGAAGCAATGACAATGCCAAAATATCTTGGGGGTTTGGGATTCAGGGACACACAAATGTTTAATCTAGCAATGCTAGCGAAACAATCTTGGCGAATTTTGCAAGATCTGAGCTCCTTGAGTTCTAGAATATTGAAGGCGGCCTACTTTCCTGATGGCGACCTGTTGGAGGCGGAGCTAGGAAATCAACCATCTCAAGTCTAGCGGGCTTTATGTGAGGGTACTTCCATCCTTAAGCAGGGGCTTGTCAGAAGAATTGGAAATGGAGAAGCTACAAACATTTGGAATCAAAACTGGCTTCCGAGGGACAATTTGTTGCGTACATTACATCCGAGGTCTCAAGACCCACCAGAGCGCATTGCTGATCTGATTAACCCTGCAGAACGAAGGTGGGATTTGGAAGCTATGATGTAACACGTGCAGTCGATCGATGTTGGAGTAGTACTTAATATACCTCTAAGCTCTTATAATTTTGAAGACTCTTGGGCTTAGCATTATGAATGGTCTGGGTATTTCACGGAACGATCATCTTACTGTTTGATTATGGAAACTAAACGGAGAAGAGTGGATTGGCTGGAGCACCGATCGGGAGGTTCAGATTTGGAAAGTGCTAATCGGAATTGGAGGAGGTTGTGGAAACTAAAGGTGGCGGCGAAACTTAAAAATTTCGCATGGCGACTTGCCAAAAACTCCATCCCAACTGAATCGCTTCGCCATCACAGGAACATGTCTGAAATAGATGTCTGTCCGGTTTGCAATGCGGAGGTGGATACTTGGAAGTGTGTGTTGGTAGAATGCAATATGGCAAAATGCGTCTCGTCGCTTGTGGATGAAGAGCTTGTCGAGCATCTGATTACATGCAGACATGGCGACACTCGTTTTTGGATGATTGAGCTGTAGGAATCAATGGGGCAAGAAAAATTCGTGAGAACACTCGTAACGCTTTGGTCGATCTAGTGGGCAAGGTGTAAGACAATCCATGAATAAGTTTTCCAATCTCCACTCACAAATTTTTCCTTCATTCAGAGATACATGTCCAATATCGGCCAGATTTCTATCAAGAGGGCCCAGGTTCTACCGCAAGCTGACATAGGTGTTCGGCAATAAGTTTCTAATGTTGGTCGTAGATGGACTGCTCCAAGCCAGGGTTCGGTGAAAATCCATGTTGATGCAGCAGTGGGCAGGCATGAAGGCAAGGGAGCCATTGCGGCTGTGTGTCGAAGAGAGCACGGAGAATACTTGGGATCTTCAGCAGTATGTTTTGCATATTTAACCGACCCCGAGATCCTTGAAGCGCTGGCGTGCAGTGAGGGTTTTTCTTTAGCAGCTGACTTAGCTTGCTGGCAGGTTGTATTATTGACAGATTATGCAGCTACTGTTGAGAATGTACAAGGAGATCATAAAGGAATGTCGAGAATGATTATAAAGGAAATCCAAAAGAAGATGCAAGGCTTTCAAGCGGTGCATATAGTCCATCATAAGCATGAGTTCAATGTTGAAGCACATGTTTTGGACAAAGCTGCTATTCCTTTAGATCCTGAAGGCACATCTGGTTATCTGTTAAGCCAGGTTTTATTTGTATGCCACAAAACATTTTGTTTGAATAAAGATGCTTCCACCCTAAAAAACGTATTTGTGTATACCAGGACCGTATTAGAGCATTTTTCACATCCGGGACGGTTGTGTTATGTGCCAGCAAGTTTATATACCAATTACCAAGTTACTTAACTTTCTGTCTGCTTTCCGTCCTATCTTTTGCGTAGTGTTTTACCTTAGGGCACCTTCAACGGCGACCCTCAAACTACCTGCATTCGTCCGAACCGAGTGATACAGAAGTGTTGTGTTATCCAATGCGAGCTTGTATCGGTCCGCGGGTGGTCCAGACGTACTTTCTCCCACAAATCGGAGACAAACGTGGGGGCTTTGCGGGCGTCCGAACGACACTCACGCCCGCTTCTGACCGCACTGGCCAACCCAAACCCCCTCTCTCGACCGCGCGCACTTCCCGCTCAAAACGGTCAACGCTGCTACAGAGTGTCAGGGCCTGCATTCATGCCCCGCCAAAGGGGACGCGACCGCTCACTGGCGCTAGCCGAGAGAGCGCCGCCCGCGCCACTTCCCAGTGCAGGCGACCGCTCCGCGTTAAAATGACACGCCGTCCGTCTGTCTGTCGCCCACATTAATGACATGCGGTTGCCGAGACGGCTACTCCGGCTCCACCTGTCTCTCCTTCTGCCGCCCACCATTGCTATATAAACTGCTGTCCCAGCCATAGCCACAGTCATTCACCTCCGGTCCCTCTCTGCACCACTCCTACAATGGATTCCTCTCACGCCAAAGCTCTCTAGGATGGGCTAACGTCGGAGCAAAAGAATGAGATGGCCGCCATTGTTGTCGGCTGGCAGGCCGGGAAGCAACCGGAAGACGGCGACGTCCCAATGGAGGATGCGTCCGACGACGAGCCGGCGTCAGCCTCCTTGTCCGCGCCACCCTCGCCAGTGCATTGCACCATGAACAGAGGCAAGGCACATTGCCCATTACATGGACAAGGTGCGGGAGGAGCAGTTCCGGGAGGCGCAGGTCGATGCCGCCTACAACCACCAACTCCTCTAGGAGCACCTACATGCGTAGGAGCAGCTCGATGCTGGCATGGCGATCGCGCCGGACGCGGACCCAGTGGAGCAGGCGGCGCAGCTTGCTACCTCTTGAGCACTGCGCTGGTTTTCCCTTGAAGAGGAAAGGGTGGTGCAGTAAAGTAGCGTAAGTATTTCCCTCAGTTTTTGAGAACCAAGGTATCAATCCAGTAGGAGAACACGCACGAGTCACCTCGTACCTACACAAACAAATAAGAACCTCGCAACCAATGCGATAAAGGGGTTGTCAATCCCTTCACGGCCACTTGCAAGAGTGAGATCTGATAGAGATGATAATAATAAGATAAATATTTTTGGTATTTTTATGACATAGATTGAAAATATAGCAAAATAAAGTAGATTGGAAACTTGTATGATGGAAAATAGACCCGAGGGCCATAGGTTTCACTAGTGGCTTCTCTCAAGATAGCACAAGTATTACGGTGGGTGAACAAATTACTGTCGAGCAATTGATAGAAAAGCGAATAATTATGAGAATATCTAGGCATGATCATGTATATAGGCATCACGTCCGAGATAAGTAGACCGACTCCTGCCTGCATCTACTACTATTACTCCACACATCGACCGCTATCCAGCATGCATCTAGAGTATTAAGTTCATAAGAACAGAGTAACGCCTTAAGCAAGATGACATGATGTAGAAGGATAAACTCATGCAATATGATGTAAACCCCATCTTTTTATCCTCGATGGAAACAATACAATACGTGTTGTTTCCCTTTCTATCACTAGGATCGAGCACCGCAAGATTGAACCCAAAGCTAAGCACTTCTCCCATTGCAAGAAAGATCAATCTAGTAGGCCAAACCAAACTGATAATTCGAAGAGACTTGCGTAGATAAACCAATCATACATAAAAGAATTTAGAGAAGATTCAAATATTGTTCATAGATAAACTTGATTATAAACCCACAATTCATCGGATCTCAACAAACACACCGCAAAAAGAAGAGTTACATCGAATAGATCTCCAAGAGAATCGAGGAGAACTTTGTATTGAGATCCAAAGAGAGAGAAGAAGCCATCTAGCTACTAGCTATGGACCCAAAGGTCTGAAGTAAACTGCTCACACATCATCGGAGGGGCCATGGAGTTGATGTAGAGGCCCTCCGTGATCAATGCCCCCTCCGGCGGAGCTCCGGAAAAGGCCCCAAGATGGGATCTCTTGGGTACAGAAGGTTGCGGCGGAGGAATTAGGTTTTCGTGGAGCTCCTAGATGTTTGAAGGGTACATGGATATATAGGAGGAAGAAGTAGGTCGGTGGAGCAACAAGGGGCCCACGAGGGTGGAGGGTGCTCCCAGGGGGGTGGGCGCGCTCCCTGCCTCGTGGCCTCCTTGATTGATTCTTGACGTCCACTCCAAGTCTCCTGGATCACATTTGTTCCAAAAATAACGCTCCCGAAGGTTTCATTCCATTTGGACTCGTTTGATATTCCTTTTCAGTGAAACTCTAAAATAGGCAAAAAACAGCAATTTGGGCTGGGCCTCCTGTTAATAGGTTAGTCCCAAAAATAATATAAAAGTGTAAAAATAAGCACATTAACATCCAAAATAGATAATATAATAGCATGGAACAATCAAAAATTATAGATACGTTGGAGACGTATCAAGCATCCCCAAGCTTAATTCCTGCTCGTCCTCGAGTAGGTAAATGATAAAAACAGAATTTTTGATGTGGAATACTTCCTAACATATTTCTCAGTGTAATTTTTCTTTATTGTGGCATGAATGTTCAGATCCGAAAGATTCAAGATAAAAGTTTAATATTGACATAGAAATAATAATACTTCAAGTATACTAACTAAGCAATCATGTCTTCTCAAAATAACATGGCCAAAGAAAGTTATCCCTACAAAATCATATAGTCTGGCTATGATCTATCTTCATCACACAAAGTATTAAATCATGCACAACCCCGATGACAAGCCAAGCAATTGTTTCATACTTTTGATGTTCTCAAACTTTTTCAATCTTCATGCAATATATGAGCGTGAGCCATGGATATAGCACTATGGTGGAATAGAATGGTGGTTGTGGAGAAGACAAAAAGAAGGAGAAGATAGTCTCACATCAACTAGGCGTATCAACGGGCTATGGATATGCCCATTAATAGATATCAATGTGAGTGAGTAGGGATTGCCATGCAACGGATGCACTAGAGCTATAAGTGTATGAAAGCTAAACAAAAGAAACTAAGTGGGTGTGCATCCAACTTGCTTGCTCACGAAGACCTAGGGAAATTTGAGGAGTCCCATCATTGGAATATGCAAGCCAAGTTCTATAATGTAAAATTCCCACTAGTTTATGAAAGTGACAACATAAGAGACTCTCTATCATGAAGATCATGGTGCTACTTTGAAGCACAAGTGTGGAAAAAGGATAATAACATTGTCCCTTCTCTCTTTTTCTCTCATTACATTTTTTAGTTGGGCCTTCTTCTTATTTTTGGCCTCTTTTTTTCGTCCGGAGTCTCATCCCGACTTGTGGGGGAATCATAGTCTCCATCATCCTTTCCTCACTGGGACAATGCTCTAATAATGATGATCATCACACTTCATTTTACTTACAACTCAAGAATTACAACTCAATACTTAGAACAAAATATGACTCTATGTGAATGCCTCCGGCAGTGTACCGGGATATGCAATGAATCAAGAGTGACATGTATGAAAAATTATGAATGGTGGATTTGTGACAAATACGATGTCAACTACATGATCATGCAAAGCAATATGACAATGATGAAGTGTGTCATAACAAACGGAACGGTGGAAAGTTGCATGGCAATATATCTCGGAATGGCTATGGAAATGTCATAATAGGTAGGTATGGTGGCTGTTTTGAGGAAGGTATATGGTGGGTTCATGGTACCGGCGAAAGTTGCGCGGTACTAGAGAGGCTGGCAATTGTGGAAGGGTGAGGGTGCGTATAATCCATGGACTCAACATTAGTCATAAAGAACTCACATACCTATTGCAAAAATCTATTAGTTATCGAAACAAAGTACTACGCGCATGCTCCTAGGGGGATAGATTGGTAGGAAAAGACCATCGCTCGTCCCCGACCGCCACTCATAAGGAAGGCAATCAATAAATAAATCATGCTCCGACTTCATCACATAACGGTTCACCATACGTGCATGCTATGGGAATCACAAACTTCAACACAAGTATTTCTCAAATTCACAACTACTTAACTAGCATGACTCTAATATCACCATCTCCATATCTCAAAACAATCATCAAGTATCAAACTTCTCTTAGTATTCAATGCACTTATATGAAAGTTTTTATTATGCCTAAAAGCAAATTGCCATGTTGTTCTAAAGGACTCTCAAGATAATATAAGTGAAGCATGAGAGATCAATTATTTCTATAAAATAAAACCACCGCCATGCTCTAAAAGATATAAGTGAAGCACTAGAGCAAAAACTATATAGCTCAAAAGATATAAGTGAAGCACATAGAGTATTCTAATAAATTCTAATTCATGTGTGTCTCTCTCAAAAGGTGTGTACAGAAAGGATGATTATGGTAAACTAAAAGGCAAAGACTCAAATCATACAAGATGCTCCAAGCAAAACACATATCATGTGGCGAATAAAAATATAGCTCCAAGTAAAGTTACCGATGAACGAAGACAAAAGAGGGGATGCCTTCTGGGGCATCCCCAAGCTTACGATTTTTGGTGTCCTTGTATTTTACCTTGGGGTGCCATGGGAATCCCCAAGCTTTGTCTCTTGCCACTCCTTGTTCCATAATCCATCAAATCTTTACCCAAAACTTGAAAACTTCACAACACAAAACTTAACAAGAGAATCTCGTGAGCTCCGTTAGCGAAAGAAAACAAAACACCACTTCAAGGTACTGTAATGAACTCATTATTTATTTATATTGGTGTTAAACCTACTGTATTCCAACTTCTCTATGGTTTATACACTCTTTTACTAGCCATAGATTCATTAAAATAAGCAAACAACACACGAAAAACAGAATCTGCCAAAAACAGAACAGTCTGTAGTAATATGTAACTAACGCAAACTTCTGGAACCCCAAAAATTTAAAATAAATTTATGGACGTGAGGAATTTATCTATTAATCATCTGCAAAAATAATTAACTAAATAGAACTCTCCAATAAAAAATGGCAGCAATTCTCTTTTTTACAGCAAGATCAAAAAGACTTTCCCCAAGTCTTCCCAACGGTTCTACTTGGCACAAACACTAATTAAACACAAAAAACACAACCAAAACAGAGGCTAGATAAATTTTTATTACTAAACAGGAGAAAAAAGCAAAGGAATAAAATAAAATTGGGTTGCCTCCCAACAAGCGCTATCGTTTAACGCCCCTAGCTAGGCATAAAAGCAAGGATAGATCTAGGTATTGCCATCTTTGGTAGGCAATTCTTCAATAAGACACCTATAACTTTTAGGAGTTTCTTTCTTTTTATTAATTATCAAACTCCTAGGCACGAAATCAAGAAAATCATTTGTAGCAAAAGGTTCCTTAAGGATAGTGAGAAAATTGGGGTGAACACTTATGGATTTGAGGTCCGCATTTTCCTTACTAGAAGTTTCACCCTTATTTTTAGGAACATACATCAATTTGGCAATCTTAGCATTAGGAGGAGTGTTTTTCACGGAAGAAAAGGCAGACCCAAGGTTGGTAATAATATCCTCAATTTTATCAATTCTAGTGGAATCTTGATCTATCTTTTCATTAACCATAGGTCCCTTTTCTTTAAAAAATTTAAGAGCACTCCTACCTTAGATCCGTATTGGGTAATTTGGTTATGGATCTTTCTATCCAAATTTTCAATCAACTCTATGGTGGCAACTTTATTTTCAATAATTTCAAGCCTTTCACACATGTTCCAAAGTAAGAACCAAAAGAGGTGGTGGGCCAAACAAATCTATCATAGCATTATAAGAATCAAAAGTATGGCTACCCAAGAAATTTCCTCCGGTAATGGTATCAAGAATATATCTATTCCAAGGCGTGATGCCTACATAAAAATTGCGAAGAAGAACGGAAGTAGATTGCTTCCTAGTAGATCTATTTTGCGCATTGCAAATTCTGTACCAAGCATCTTTTAGATTTTCTCCCTCCCTTTGTTTAAAATTAAGAACTTCATTCTCGGGAGACAAGGGAGTAGATAAAGGACTAGCCATAACGACGAGGCAAGCGAAAAAGAGGCGAACGGAAAAAGAGAGGGCGAATAAAACGGCAAGGGTGAAGTGGGGGAGAGGAAAACGAGAGGCAAATGGCAAATAATGTAATGCGAAGGATAAGAGTTGTGATGGGTACTTGGTATGTCTTGACTTGGCGTAGATCTCCCCGGCAACGGCGCCAGAAATCCTTCTTGCTACCTCTTGAGCACTGCGTTGGTTTTCCCTTGAAGAGGAAAGGGTGGGTGCAGTAAAGCAGCGTAAGTATTTCCCTCAGTTTTTGAGAACCAAGGTATCAATCCAGTAGGAGACCACACGCGAGTCACCTCGTACCTACACAAACAAATAAGAACCTCGCAACCAACGCGATAAAGGGGTTGTCAATCCCTTCACGGCCACTTGCAAGAGTGAGATCTGATAGAGATAATAATAATTAAGATATAATATTTTGGTAAGATATAGATTGGAAGTAAAAGATAGCAAAATAAAGTAGATTGGAAACTTGTATGATGTAAAATAGACCCGGGGGCCATAGGTTTCACTAGTGGCTTCTCTCAAGATAGCATAAGTATTACGGTGGGTGAACAAATTACTGTCGAGCAATTGATAGAAAAGCGAATAATTATGAGAATATCTAGGCATGACCATGTATATAGGCATCGCGTCCGAGACAAGTAGACCGACTCCTGCCTGCATCTACTACTATTACTCCACACATCGACCGCTATCCAGCATGCATCTAGAGTATTAAGTTCGTATGAACAGAGTAACGCCTTAAGCAAGATGACATGATGTAGAGGGATAAACTCATGCAATATGATGTAAACCCCATCTTTTTATCCTCGATGGCAACAATACAATACGTGTCGTTTCCCTTTCTGTCACTAGGATCGAGCACCGCAAGATTGAACCCAAAGCTAAGCACTTCTCCCATTGCAAGAAAGATCAATCTAGTAGGCCAAACCAAACTGATAATTGGAAGAGACTTGCAAAGATAAACCAATCATACATAAAAGAATTAAGAGAAGATTCAAATATTGTTCATAGATAAACTTGATCATAAACCCACAATTCATCGGATCTCGACAAACACACCGCAAAAAGAAGAGTTACATCGAATAGATCTCCAAAAGAATCGAGGAGAACTTTGTATTGAGATCCAAAGAGAGATAAGAAGCCATCTAGCTACTAGCTATGGACCCGAAGGTCTGAAGTAAACTACTCACACATCATCGGAGGGGCCATGGAGTTGATGTAGAGGCCCTCCATGATCAATTCCCCTTCGGCGGAGCTCCCGAAAAGGCCCTAAGATGGGATCTCTTGGGTACAGAAGGTTGCGGCGGTGGAATTAGGTTTTCGTGGTGCTCCTGGATGTTTGCGGAGTATATGGATATATATATAGGAGGAAGAAGTAGGTCGGTGGAGCAATGAGGGGCCCACGAGGGTGGAGGGCACGCCCAGGGGGTGTGGGCGCGCCCCCTGCCTCGTGGCCTTCTCGATTGATTCTTGACATCCACTCCAAGTCTCCTGGACCACGTTTGTTCCAAAAATAACGCTCCCGAAGGTTTCATTCCGTTCGGACTCTGTTTGATATTCTTTTTCGGCGAAACTCTAAAATAGGCAAAAAACAGCAATTTGGGCTCGGCTAATAGGTTAGTCCCAAAAATAATATAAAAGTGTAAAAATAAGCCCATTAACATTCAAAATTGATAATATAATAGCATGGAACAATAAAAAATTATAGATACGTTGGGGACGTATCACTGCTCAACGCCTACCGCTCCGTCCGCGAGATCCGTCTGGCCTGTTGGCGGTACCGCCGGCTGGCGGACGCCTACAAGTAGTGCGACGAGGCGACAGGCGAGGTGTTCGGCAAGACCGACTACGAGGACGACATCGCCGACTCCGCCGAGGCTGCGCCACACCACCAGGACCACAAAGCCGGTCGTCCACGGGCTCCGCTGGCAGCGAGGAAGAGTAGTGCATGGTAGGTCGCCGACACTCAGGTCCCAAGAAGGCCACCGCTTCTCCCCTCATGTTGATGCATATCTTGGTGGGCTCAACATCGGCGGCCGATTAGTCACTTGGCGGTGATGTGGAGGCGGACAACTTCACTTCCTGAGGCACCGGAGCCGGAGGTTAAGGAGGCGGAGCTAGAGAAGGTGAAGCTTCATTTTTTGGGGATCATGGCCAGAGAAGGGGAACAAGCATCGGCGATCTTTTAGTTTAGATAATATACCTCTAGTGTCGGACGAGCGCCATTTTTAATTAAACTATTTGTCCTCCCTATCCGTGGATGGTGTTGGGGAATGTAGCATAAATTCAAAATTTTCCTGCGTATCACCAAGATCTATCTATGGAGAAACCAGCAACAAGGGGAAGGAGAGTGCATCTACATACCCTTGTAGATCGCTAAGCGGAAGCGTTCAAGTGAACGGGGTTGATGAAGTCGTACTCGTCGTGATTCAAATCACCGATGATCAAGTGCCGAACGCACGGCACCTCCGCGTTCAACACACGTACGGAACGGAGACGTCTCCCATGCCTTGATCCAGCAAGGAGGAGGGAGAGGTTGATGAAGATCCAGCAGCACGACGGCGTGGTGGTGGATGCAGGGCGTCACAGTAGCAGGGCTTCGCCTATACTACGAGAGAGAGACGTAACGGGGAGAGAGGGAGGGGCTGCACCAAAGGCAAAAGGTGTGTTTGAGAGGCCCTCCTACCCCACTATATATAGGAATCCCAAGGGGGGGGTGCGCCAGCCCCTAGGAGATCCAATCTCCAAGGGGGCGGCGGCCAGGGGAGGAGTCCTCCCCCCCCCAAGGCACCTAGGAGGTGCCTTCCCTCCTTGGGACTCTTCCTTAGGGTTTCCCCCTTCACCCTAGGCGCATGGGCCATAAGGGAAGTGGCGCCCCAGCCCACTTTGGGCTGGATCCCTTCCCACTTCAGCCCATGGGACCCTCCGGGATAGGTGGCCCCACCCGGTGGGCCCCCGGGACCCTTCCGGTGGTCCCGGTACAATACCGATGACCCCGAAACTTGTCCCGATGGCCGGAACAGGACTTTCTATATATAAATCTTTACCTCCGGACCATTCCGGAACTCCTCGTGACGTCCGGGATCTCATCCGGGACTCCGAACAATATTCGGGTTACTGCATACACATATCTTCATAACCCTAGCGTCACCGAACCTTAAGTGTGTAGACCCTACGGGTTCGGGAGACATGCAGACATGACCGAGACGTTCTCCGGTCAATAACCAACAGCGGGATCTGGATACCCATGATGGCTCCCACATGTTCCATGATGATCTCATCGGATGAACCACGATGTCAAGGACTTAATCAATCCCGTATACAATTCCCTTTGTCTATCGGTATGTTACTTGCCCGAGATTCGATCGTCGGAATCCAATACCTAGTTCAATCTCGTTACCGGCAAGTCTCTTTACTCGTTCCGTAACACATCATCCCGTGATCAACTCCTTGGTCACATTGCGCATATGATGATGTCCTACCGAGTGGGCCCAGAGATACCTCTCCGCTTACACGGGGTGACAAATCCCAGTCTCGATTCGTGCCAACCAACAGACACTTTCGAAGATACCTGTAATGCACCTTTATAGTCACCCAGTTACGTTGTGACGTTTGATACACCCAAAGCACTCCTACGGTATCCGGGAGTTGCACAATCTCATGGTCTAAGGAAATGATACTTGACATTAGAAAAGCTTTAGCATACGAACTACACGATCTAGTGCTATGCTTAGGATTGGGTCTTGTCCATCACATCATTCTCCTAATGATGTGATCCCGTTATCAACGACATCCAATGTCCATGGTCAGGAAACCGTAACCATCTATTGATCAACGAGCTAGTCAACTAGAGGCTCACTAGGGACATGGTGTTGTCTATGTATCCACACATGTATCTGAGTTTCCTATCAATACAATTATAGCATGGATAATAAACGATTATCATGAACAAGGAAATATAATAATAACCAATTTATTATTGCCTCTAGGGCATATTTCCAACAGATGGATGCGGAAGGAAATTTATAGATCGCCGTTGAAGATGCCCTTAGGCCAACTCCACCGCGCGACCCCATCTTGTCCGGGTGCGTCCGTTTGGGGTAGAACGGACGAATAGCATGGCCCAACGCGCGACCCCAAATGGACAAATGTCCGGATTCCGTCCGTTTTCGACCCATCCCCGGCCCAAACTTGCGCTGAGTTTGGGGTGAAACGGACATCGCGCGGACGGGCTCGCCGCATGCCCTCCCCCCCCCATCCCGTGGCCCGCCTGTCGGGGACACTAGCAGTCCCTTCGCTTCCAACGCCTCCAGCCTCTCTCCCCCGCCCCGCGCCGCCGCCGGCGCCGCCACTATTCTCCGGCCGCCTCCTCACCGTGCAGCCCCTGGCCGTCCATACCAAAGCACGTCTCGACATGGCCGCCACCACACTCGCGCTTTCGTCGTAGTTTTGACCGTCGATCGAAGGAGGTTTGGCCGCCGCCGTCGTAGCCGGCGGCAGAGGGGATACGACCACTTGCGATGTACCACGACGGCCACCTGCGACGTACCAGAGCGGCCAGTAGCCGGCCGCCAACCACCGCTGCTGCATCGAGGTGATCATCGCGGCCTCTTTGCCACCGCGAGCGCAAGGTGTTCGACACTTTGCCCACAAAGGTATGGACAATGGAGATGAGTTTTTCTTCCACCACTTCATTTGTTCATCGAACGATTCATCGTCGGATGATGAAGATGTTGTGATGGCTGCACTCGTCGTTCACGACCACATTCAACGGCAGGTTCCTCGGTACAGGGGGTCACTCCCTGGCCGTGCTCCCAACCTGAACCGCAACAGGGAGAGAGGCCACACCCTGCTCTATGCCGATTACTTTGCGAACACCCCGCTCTTCAAGCCGGATAAATTCCGTCACCGTTTTCGTATGGCAAGGCATGTGTTCAATCGTATTCGAGAGGGAGTGGTTGCTCATGACCCATACTTCGAGTGCAAGACGGACGCCCTTGGCAAACTTGGATTCTCCTCTTACCAGAAATGCACCGCGGCTATCCGCATGCTTGCATATGGAATTCCAGGCGATCTGGTGGATGAGTATGTGTGTATGAGTGAGACTACATGTCTGATGTCAATGTACAAGTTCTGCCAGGCTGTGATCGAGGTGTTTGGCCCTGAGTACTTGAGGCAGCCAACTGCCGCTGATACAGAAAGATTGTTGGCAACCAACGCAGCTAGAGGCTTTCTAGGCATGCTTGGCAGCATAGATTGTATGCACTGGGAGTGAAAGAACTATCCATTTGCTTGGCAGGGCCAGTATAAGGGGCATGTCAAAGCGTGCACTGCCATCTTAGAAGCGATGGCTTCGCGGGATCTTTGGATATGGCATTTTTTCTTCGGCATGGCAGGTTCTCACAATGATATCAACGTGTTGCAGCGTTGTCCAGTCTTCGCAAGGCTTGCAGAAGGCCACTCCCCACCTGTCAACTTTGAGATCAACGGCCACCAGTACAACAAGGGATACTATCTAGCTGATGGTATATATCCTAAGTGGTCAACTTTTATGAAGACAATCTCGAACCCCCAAGGTGAGAAGAGAAAGAGATTTGCCCAAATGCAAGAGAGTGCTAGAAAGGATGTGGAACATGCTTTTGGTGTGCTTCAATCTGATGGGGTACCGTTCGAAACCCTGCACTGTCATGGGATGAAAGGAAGCTTTGGGAGGTGATGACTGCTTGTGTGATCATACACAACATGATCGTCGAGAACGAGCGTGATGACAGTATCTTCGACCAAGGATTTGATTATCAAGGTGAAAATGTTGAGCCCCTGCACTAAGAACCGACCATGTTTGAACAGTTGACTTGGTTGAGCACGTGTGGGATCATATTGGCAACCAATAGATGTATTGGTTCATCTTATGTTCATTCAAGACAATTCCGATTTGGTTGTAAAACTATTTTATTAGAGACAATTTCGATTGGGTTGTAAAACTATTTTTACTTTCAGACAATTAATATTTGGACGTGCAAACCAAATATTTGACCCTGGCATTTTTCAACCAACCGTATTCGATATGAAAATATGGGCATTTTTCAACCAACCGTATTCGATATGAAAATATGGGCATTTTTGACCCTGGCAGAAAGGATGGGGCAAACGGATGCGCCCGCGCGCTGGACGCACGACCTCCGCATCACAGGACAGGCCCGGACACGACCTTATTGTCCTACCCAAACGGACCGATTCGAGATAAAACAGACATCCGTTTGGGGTCACGCGGTGGAGTTGGCCTTAGTACCTTGGTCTATCGGATGTTCCTACATGAGCTTTTCTTCTTGGCCATTATTGCTGCCGTTTGTGTGAAAGTTCCTGTTGATCCTAGTTGGAATTCTGCCGGTGTTCGCCGCTGAAATTAGGCAGCGACCTGGCGTTTGCTTGACGATCCAGAACCACCTTTGCGTACTGATGAAACTTTCAGATTCGTCCCTGCCCAACCTTGTACGTAGTCGTGCTTTCCACGACAAGCCATGCCGCCGAGCATTGACTAGAGAACGACATGCCGTGGCTGCTGAAGGGGAGAAATGGCCGCGTTGTTCCCAAAATATAAGAGTGTTTTTAACACAAGTATAGTGTCAAAAACGCTGCGTTTTTGACACTATACTAATGTTAAAAACGCTTTTATATTTTGGAGCGTTTTTGACATTATACTAGTGTCAAAAACGCTTTTATATTTTAGGACAGAGAAAGTAGAAAATAGGTTGTGCAAAGAGTGCGGCGTTGCAGAGGCCAGGCTCCATTGAGCCCGTTTTGCAAAAAAAAATTAAAATATATTTAAAAGTTTCAAAAAATATTAATTCTTTTTATACAAATACATATACATGTCTGTCAAGTAGATAAAAAGTTTCATCATGTAATTCAGTTATTTGCGTGCTACATAAAAAAGATAAATATCTGACATAAAAACAACAAAGATATAGCCTATATTAATCTGTGTATTTATCTTTTTCATATACTCTACATGAAAACATATATGTTCATGAAATTTCATACGTGTATAATACAAATACACATGTATGTATAGATTTTTTTCAGATTTTTTCAATGTGTGAAAATAGTATTTTCGCTGAAAAAAATAAAGAACTATGTGAAGCTCGGTCTCTGCAATGCTTTTTCGGTTGTGCAAAGTGCTATAGTAGCAAGTATAGCTCCTTGTTGTCAGACGGCCGGTGGCCCAACATCTTCCTTTTTTTTGTGCTAATAACGAGTTCTTTTCTGAGGGCACAGGTTCACCTCATCGGTGCCTAATCCGGTTCCTCATTATTCTTTTTGTCCGGTGAAGCCAGGGAGCGGGTATTTTCCTGTTTTTGTGGAAATATGAGCAAATTACTACGAGATTTAATCCGAATAAATAGAAGATAAATCATGATCATAGCAGTAGAGATTAAACTAATCATGCGAACTAGCATAGCAGATGAATATATCACGTCTAGAGCACATACTAGAAGCATGAATTCTACCACGATCTCGAACAAGGAGAATAGAATCACATACGGTGCAGCGGGTGCAGCACCGCCGGCGTTGACGTTGTCGCCCATGTCGTCGAGGACGAGGTTGCCGAGGTCGGAGAAGAAGTCGTCGTTCGCGAAGTCGTCGCTGCCAGCAGTCACACGAGTGCGCTCTCCAAAAACCTGATCGCCCCTCTCCCGTACAGGATCACGAGAGGCGGGGTTCCGGAGGCCTGCTGTCCCTTCTCGCGGTGCACGCCAGAAGGAGGGATGGAGAAGACTTGCTTGGCGGCGCAATGATCTGGAACGGTGGTGAGAAACCATACGAAGCGGCGGCGGCTAGGGTAAACGTCTGCCTGACTATATAGTGCGGGCCAGGTAGGTCGTGGGAGTAAACCCCACGTCCGAGTCGTCACGATCCAAAAGAATCGAAAACGGATCAGTAATTAACCCGTCCGTTAATTATTAATTAATGACTCATTAATTTTCCCATGCAGCAAAAATATAGACAACGTGCATAGTTCTGTCCTCGGCTCGGCTCAATCCCGCCGCGCCGCGGCGGCGAGCGAGGAGGAGGAGTGCACGTGTAGGTCTCCTCTTCTCATGCTCATACAAATGGTAGAAGAGCTCACCTTATAAAGAGGTGCAACTCTCTCTCAACTTCCGGAGTGGGACTAAACTTTAGCATCACTCACTTCACTCACATGTGTGCATGAATGGATCAAGAGAATTTCAGAATTTTAGTTGAGCTTTGGGTTAAAGGCCTATTAGAAAAATTCCAACAGTTTCGTAGAGGGCGGACAGTTGTCGACACATGGGAGATCGGGAGCTGGTCAAACAATGTTACAGTAGGGTTCGAATAATCTTCGAAGATAGACACTGACTAAAAGCTCTTTCAATTATATTGGAAAAAAATACTGCTACTAACGAATACGGGCTTCTTTCTACGAGGAGTACAAATTACGGACCTGTAGTCTAGACTCTAGATTTATGCAACTCAAAATGACAAACGCTAATCTAAGAAAAAACGCAAACACGATTGAAGACTCGATAGATGTCTGTGTTGTAAATACTACTCACTTTATAAACAAATATAAGACGATTTAGATCACTAAATACATGTATGATAGCCTTAGCATAGATTGAAATTTGCAAATAATAACGCCACCTTCTCGTCTAATACTACTTCATCGTCCAAAATACAAGCCGTATTTATATTGATGATAAATCTCTCATTTACGATATGTAGTCCATGGTTACAACATCATCATTATAGAGTACTCTATTACAGAGGTGTGTCATTTTCTCGTTTAATATAATAGTTATAGTTATTTCCGTCTGTCCGGTCGCCATCACGCTACTTTCCAAGATCATTTTTTAAAAGGATTGGCTCCTTCCCTCTATAAAACCATGGCTCCCCAACGTTTTAAGCGCTCCAGAAATCATTCTCAAAGCCTATAAAGCAGAAAGAACAGAGAGAAAGACACCGCGTCACCGGCGAACTCAAAGCGATGGACACCGCTCCCGCTCCCGCTCCCGCTAAGCCGTCCTTGTCCAGGAAGCCCTCGCCGTCGTTCCGCCTCCGCAACGGCAGCCTCAATGCCCTGCGCCTGCGCCGCGTGTTCGACCTCTTCGACCGCAACGGCGACGGCGAGATCACCCTCGACGAGATGGCGGCCGCGCTCGACACGCTCGGCCTCGGCGCCGACCGCGCCAGCCTGGAGGCCACCGTCGGCGCCTACATCCCGGCCGGCGCCGCTGGGCTCGGCTTCGAGGACTTCGAGGGCCTCCACCGCGCTCTCGGCGACGCGCTCTTCGGCCCCATCGTCGAGGAGGAGCCCGGCAAGGAGGGCGAGGCCGAGGACGAGGACATGAAGGAGGCGTTCCGGGTCTTCGACGAGAACGGCGACGGGTTCATCTCGGCGGCCGAGCTGCAGGCCGTGCTCAAGAAGCTGGGCCTGGCGGAGGCGCGGAACCTGGCGGCGGTGCAGGAGATGATCTGCAACGTCGACCGCGACCGCGACGGCCAGGTCGACTTCGGCGAGTTCAAGTGCATGATGCAGGGGATCACCGTGTGGGGAGCTTGACGGCGTCTTCCCTTGGTCCCATCTCCTGTTTCTCATGTATGTATCATTCCTAGACATTTTAGTTTAGGGTGATTTTTTCATGATCGAGCTTTCCACCGTTGACTCGATCTGGCGGTAGGTCTTCAGGATTTTGCTTGACAACCATGGTCACATCACACGCAAGCAGCAATTAGTTTCTTCGTTTATTTTCCAAACTCTTGTTAATTCGGAAACTGTATCAAAGACCTTGACCAGCCTCCCCCAAAAATATTCTCTCCGCAGTTTCGTGCGGCTTTCCTGCTCCTGCCTAACCTGTTACTGCCGTTGCGCGTTGACGTGCGGTACTGTATTACATTTGGTCATTTGAATACTATAAATTTATTTGGCCAATGAAGCAAATATGTTCATGAATGTTTTTCTCTATGGTTCTCCTTTGGCAACAAATTTGACACCTGTTCCTCCTGAAAAACACTAGGACTTATTTATTACTAGGATTCACATGGGGAATTTTCCTCCGCGATTAGTATGGTACAAACTAGCACAAAAAAGAGAGAGTAGATATATTCAGTAGACAGTACTGTTTCTCGTCAAAAAAAAAAGGAATAGTATGGTGCTAGTGCTAAGCACGCGAGGGTTGTTATACCAACCAGATGAATTTTCCTTTCTAAGAGGACCTACCAGTTGTTGAAAGCAACTTGTATCCACATGGTCTGCACTTCAATAGAGTTATAGACCTACAGCACTTCATTACGCGTCTTGCTTTGAGTCAAGTTTGTCGCAAGCCATCAAGCAATGTGTTCCTTTGGTTGTGCAGGTTCTAAGCATGGGAGGATCGGAACGAGGAACAACCACAAGATCCGTAGATCGCTTCAGAGTTCAGACCTTAAAAATGAAAGTCAGTCTTTAGGGTTGTGTAATTGTGTTGGTTTTTCAGTGCTAGGAAGTTGGTGTGTTCCTTAGAAGCTCAGAATGCAGCTCCTGGCTTGCAATTCTAGCGTGTCCTAATCTGTTCTACTAAGTTTTATCCTTCGTTCGTGTTACCATGTAGGTACTGTGCGTCTGATGTATGTGCCTTATAGTCCGATAATCTCTTAATCTCTTGTCAAGACTGTAGAATGTATTTGACTTCCCTAATATATTGGCATATTTGTTAATTTCCTGTGATTGTAGTTTTTGGCAAGAATTTATTTGAGCGCTTGGATTTTTTTTCACAATTTTAGAAAATCAACTAGTTATGGGGTGTCTAGATCAACAAAGAAAGGCCCAATTATCAATGTCAAACAAATCACGAGTTAGCTCAACATTCCATGGCTATTTCTAAATTGCTAAATGTAGACAACATCTTCAGCCTATTATACAGCCTATATGGCTATAGTAGTGGTATCGCACTAATGGGACAACAGACCGTTGTGACTACACAATATATTTAAGGTCTTGCGTTGCGTCCTATGATTGACATTGCCGCTTTATTTTCATCATTGTTGTTCCTGCTAGACTGGAAAGTAAAAGCATGTGTACGGGTGTGTTTGGTTTATGCCCAAGGTTGCCCCAACAAAGTATTGGCTAGCCAAAATATTGGTTGAGGTTTTGATTGCCCATGATTTGACCAACATTGGCAAGAAAAATAAATTAGAATTGGCTAGAGTTCATTGGCATGCCAAAAATTGGCAACCATCCAAACAAAAACCAACCTTTGGGTCATGACCAAAATTTTGGTAGGGTGCACTTTGGCCACAATCCAAACATACCTTTTTTTTTTGCAGGTGATGTGTGCATTATTGATTCACAGGTTGGGTCAGATATAATTTAGGGCCTCATAGACTGGCAGTTCCTTTGAATGAAAACATACATGAATCAGGAATGAGTATCCTTGAAGAAATATAATAACAACCATAACATAACCATGACTTTAAAACATCACCACTTAATTGGTATTATCAAAAAGTAGAGCAATCTCTGCAACTAATGTAGCTAACTCTACTCTCATAAACTCACGGACTACATACACATAGCGTAAACCAAAACTTACAATCATCACTTACATGGAAGAAATCTTACACCGTGCGCACTGGAGTTCATGTCTAAGCCGTGCCGTTGCTGGACTTTGGAGGTAAGAAGGCCTCCCACCATCCAGACTCGTATTTGGGGTATGGAGCTGTCCATTTGTCAGGCTTATCGAATTTCAACTCTGCAGGGTTAGAAGCCAATGCTTCTTCAGGTGTCTCTGCATCGAATTGCTCCGCTAAGACCCTGTCCAGCCTTAGTTTCATGAATCTGAGAGCAAAAAAGGAGATAATATGAGATTATTGAGGATTTATTACTCAACGTATGCTTTTTAAAATGAGAGATAGAGAACCAGGCTTTTAGCAATAACTTAAATTTGAATCCAAGCAGATGCTTGGCTAAGAATATTTATATGTATAGAAGCAAAAAAAAAAAAGTTTGACAGAGCACACACCATGCCAGCACTCACACATCAACAAAACACCGGGATGCACAGAGTCAGCATCCGGCAGTGCCATCATGTTTCAGAATTCAATGGTTAAATAAGTTTCTCTAATTTTCTTCAGTTTCTTTTTGCTCGCTTTGCGGTCTAATCAATATGTTCAGGAATGCAAGCCACTCATATCCAGACTGTGCCCAATTATTGAATGGGGGTGACTAAAAACAAGAAACTATCCAAAGTAATGTACTAAAAAAACACATTCATGATTCATGACGCCGAAAAACAAAATCAGAACAGGATATGGCACAACTTCAAGAAGTACAGCCCATAGGCTTCATTTTATAAGAAATTGCACTTTTGCATTGAAATAACATCCTGATGAAAAATTATAAATGTGGCTTATTGAAATACATGAGACTACATCCTGGACTTGAGCTTCCATGTAAGATTGCTAAACATCAGGTTTTCCAACCCTCAAATCATCACCATGTAATCAAACTTGACTCGTGGCATATCTAGACGTCAATTCTTGAATCTGAACTTGCCTGGAAGAGCATTGCATGAATCTGAACCGAACTAGTGTTTTTCTTTTGTCACACCTCTTTCATCAACAACCTACACATTTGTAGTGTGTGCCTTTGCTGATAGCAAGCACATTATTATGGGTAGTCATCAAGTAGGCATCCGGTGCAAATTGCAGATACAAGACTGCTGTTAGGAAGCTAGGGTTCTGCCGGTTCTAGGGCGGAGATTGTAGGGGAAAGATGGAGGAAGACGAGGTCGAGGGCGTGGCGGCCGGCGGCTGGGCGCCGTCCTTGCGTGGTGGAGAAGAGGCGGCGGCGGCGCAAGAGGCGGCTAGGGTTAGGTCTCCCGGCTCCCTAAGGGAAGCCGAGCAAATACTGATTGCTTCTTGCTTGATTAGATTGATACATCTCCTCTCCTTATATAGAGAGGAGGTTTACTTGACTCCTAAGCAAACGACCCTAATAACGATAAGATAATTGGGCTAAGCCCCTAGTAACGATAGAATAACTTGGGCCACAGCCCACTGGGCTAAGCCCCTAATATGCCGGTCATAACAACTGCACCGATGCGCTGTTTTGCCATTTGCAACAGGAAGCATACCAGCTTGCACTGCATGACATGATGCCAATGGCCACAGGCGGAGCTCCCGGTAGGGCGAGGCAGGGCGCCCGCCCTACCTTGATTCTGCGCAGAAGGATTTGTACACGTAGGCATACGTTGTCGCTGACTGGTTCGTGTGTGGAGTCACGGTCGCTAGTGGTGCTCGTCGCTCGTGCAGCTTCAGTCCACGTTATTTCGGCCCATGACTTCCTGTTGCTGTTGCTGGGCTTCGTTCAATCAAGCCCATCCCGATCACTCAAGGCGCACGCACCACTACACACCACACTCTCTCAAAAAAAAAGGTACACCACGCCATCCCGAGAGCTATAAATTGATAGCCCTTGAACTAAACAAATGATCAAGAGCTAGCTATAAATTTGTACATTTTCATGTTGGGAATTTATGATGTAAATTTTGAGAGAATAGCTTCGCAATCTAGATTGCATTAAAGCTTCATTATCCATATGTTTTCAGGTCTACTTAAATATGCTCACGTCTTCATTGTATTTCAATTAGTTAAAATCACGTAAAACTATCAGAGTGTTATTATTGCGTACAGGCTATTTTCATATTGCATAAAAAATTTACTCGGCTTTAGGATCCGCCCCACCTTAAATTTTTTTCGTCCTCCGCCACTGCCAATGGCATATGGGCATTGGGCAAGGCAGGCAACTATAAATGAAGTGAGCACTTACTAGTCACAACACGTAAGTATTACCATGATTTATTTATTGTAATGTCCAGGGGCGCGTGGAAGTTAGCTATCCACGTGCCAGAACCATGAGGTGGTTTCGAGATCTTACGGGTTTCAGCTCTAGCCTACCCCAACTTGTTTGGGAGTAAAGGCTTAGTTGTTATTGTTGTTGTAATGTTCAGTGGGAGGGAGAATTTCCCCAGCTGAATTTCCATTGAAGGGGCTTATAGCCAGATAACTACAGAAGCGAGTGTTGCCGGGACTGCATGCATTGGCGTTTTAATATCCTTGGGGGACTCTGCTAATTAGCATTGCTCGAGCTTGCAACGATGCCTGGAGAGACAGCTGACTTACCTGATCCAGTTGCGGTCGGTGGAGACGAGCGCGACGGCGGGGCGCTTGAGCCGCTTGGCGACGTTGGGGAACCTGTCTAGAAACTTGGGCTCGATCACAAGCCAGAAGTCCTGCTCCTTGCTGCGCTCCTCGTAGAGCCGCAGCTTCTCCTGGAGCTGCTCCTGGAAGTGCTCTTCGTCGTCCAGCATGAACTTGGCGTTCGCCACCAGGAAGTAGTAGGTCCGCGACTTCTCCTCCTGCTGCGCACAGAAAACACCACCACGTCGTCTCAAAACTGAGCAGGATACTCCACTTGCCCGGTGCCGCGAAATGCGAGGCACGGGAAGCGTGCGCCGATGCTTACTTTCTCGGAAGGCTCTGCGGAGCCTTGCCGGTCGGATACGGCGGTGGCGGCGCGGCGGAGGCTCTCGAAGCGCGTTGGCGGGCAGGAGACGGAGAGGGCTGGACGACTAGCGGGGGCGAACCCGGCGTGGGCGTGGGCGCGGTGGAGCGCGGCCCTGGACGGCGCGAGGGTCGCGCAGGGGCGGAGGGACAGCGTCGCCGGAGCCACCATTGGCTCGGTGGGGTCTAACTGAACTGAATCGTAGAGGATAGAGGAACGGAAGAAGATGGTACGGAGCAGAGAGCCTTATCTGGACAGCAACGGTACGCCAGTGAACTTCAGGGGTGAAATATGGGCCGGAGTACGCCGATGTGGACTTGTGGACTAGGATCTTCGGCCCATGGACTTCTGTTCCGCCGAGTTCCGGATCGCAGTGCCCTGAGCAAATAGTTAACGAGCGCTTCTTCGGGAGCCTCGCAATGATCAGCGCCACTTGGCGCGTTCTCAGCCATTCGCCACGTGTCGCGTTTTGGACGCTTCCTTCGGATTTTGTTTTTTATTTTTATTTTTCTGCATGCGTTTTCGGCTTTTTTTCCGGGTTTTTTCGACGTTTTGGTTTTTCCCCGGTCTTTCTTAGCTTTTCGATCAAAAAAAATTCGGTGGAAATTTTTTTTCGCAAAAAACATGCTTTTTTTCTTTCGTGAAAGTCACGGTTTTTCTTCCGCGAGAGGCACGGTTGTGCTTTAGCGAGAGTCACGGCCGTGCCTCTCGGAAACAAAAAAAACGCGTTTTCTGTTTTTTTCTTTCGCGAGAGTCACGGTTTTGCTTTCGCGAGAGGTACGGTTGTGCTTTCGCAAGAGTCACGGCCGTGCCTCTCGGAAAGGGAAAAACAAAATGCATTTTCTGTTTTTTTTCGTTCGTGAGAGTTACGGTTTTGCTTCCGCGAGAGGCACGATTGTGCATACGCGAAAGTCACGGCCGTGCCTCTCGGAAAGGGAAAAAATACGCGTTTTCTGTTTAATTTTTTCTTTCGCGAGAGTCACGGTTTTGCTTTCGCAAGAGGCACGGTTGTGCTTTCGCGAGAGTCACGACCGTACCTCTCGAAAACGGAAAAAAACGCGTTTTCTATTTTTTTTCCTTACACCAGAGTCACGGTTTTGCTTCCACGAGAGGAACGGTTGTGATTTTGTGAAAGGCACGGGCGTGCCTCTTTCGGAAAGGGAAAAAACCGTTCTCCCGGTTCGGTTTTTTCGCCCGTTTTTTTCGTCCGGTTTTTTCATGAAAAAAAAGTTTGTCAAAACCTATCAACATGGGATCTAGTTTTGAAGATCTCGACGCGAGAAATCTAATGGTGAAAACGGTTCGAGATTTGGACACACGGTTTAAGAGATAAAACGTTTTGAATAAACGGATCTACGAAAAAGGGAAAACTCCCAGGTTGCGACAAGTGGCGCGCTGCATGTGCGCCACTTGTCGCGACGTGGGAAAGTGGAGTGTTCTTTGCAACGATACTCCTTAATTAGTGATTTCATCCTATTCGCCACTTATTGCGGCAAAATGTCGAGCTGTCGCACGCCCCCTCGTCTCGAGTGGGCCGGCCTTTTTATTTCCTCTTCTGTGCCCTTTTCCTCCCTTGCCCCGACTCGTTCATCTGTAGAGTAGTCACAACTTTCCCTTCCTCGCCTCGCCTGGATCCCCTTTTCCTTCGTTGGCGGCGGTTGGTTCTTCTGCTTCCTCCGCCGGTCGCTGCTTCTTCTGCTCCCTCCGCCGGCCGCTGCTTCTTCTGCTTCCTGCGCCGGCCGCTGCTTCTTCGGCTTCCTGCGCCGGCCGCTGCTTCTTCGGCTTCCTCCGCCGGGATCCTACTCCGCAAGAGATTGCGGCCCTCGTAAGCAGCCGGCGGGCCTCTCTACTCGTTATTCATCCGCGCCATTGCATCAGATCTTGCTGAGTTCATCGCGTTAGGTGTTTTTTTGCAGGTTTTCTGTGCCGCTGCTAGGGTTCCCTGAAGCTCGGCGTCGTCCAGGTCCCGGTGAAGCTCGGCATCAACAAGGTAACGCGCCCAACCCCCCCCCCCACCTCCCCCCCCCATTTGTGTTCCTTGCTCCTTGTGTGATACCGCGCGATCTAGCCGGTTTTTTTTCATTTAGCATTTGGTGAAGTTTTGTTAGGGTTTTGTAGGGGGCTTTGGTCGTAGTGGTGGTGTTTTGGATGTTCTGGAGATTAGACAAGGGGGTTGTGTTCAGATATCTGAATTAGGGGGTATGATTCAGCATGATGATGTTAGGGGGTTGTGTTCAGAGATTTGGATTCAGGGGTATGATTTTCAGCATGATGTTGTTAGGGGGTTATGTGTTCTGGTACTTGTCCTTGAGATTTTATGTTTTGTTTTGTTGATGATGGTAGGTGCTTTGTGTAGCATGGTCGTCTCTGTGTGTTTTCTGATTTTTGTAGTAGCATCTGAAGATGACATGGAAATTTTTTTCACATATGCTTGTGTAACTATTTACTAGTATTGTTTCTGTGCTGGATGATATTTTGACAAACCAAATTTTTGATTCCACTAAGATTTGTGCAACCGAAGTGAAGGTTCTTCACATTTGATATGTGCCTATGCAGAAAATAATTTGTTGGTTTGTTGACTGAGTTTGTTGATTTTTTAATCAGGCTGGAAAATAATTTGCCTACATTTGCACCATCCAAGAAATTGTCCCTTAAATCATCCCCCCTCTCATTAATCTGGCAGCATTGTGATGCACAATTGTTTTTCTGTTGTAGGACTGATAGACATTTGATATGTGCTTATGCAGAAAAAAAGTATTTTGCAATTGAGAAGCAAACTTGGAAATATGTTTTAACAGCTTGAGTGAACGCATTCAACTGTTGCGTCACGTGTTTTATACTTTTATTGATTCCACACCTATCCTTGTCGATTAATTCATAGATGCATCCACAAAACCCTAGCCTAGCCTAGCGTAGTGAGTGGCAAAAGCGACTTTCAGGGTTCCGGCGCGTGGGGTGTGGGGAAACGAAACGAACGTGAATGGTAGGAATAGGTGGAACCAACAATGAGTGCCTACTTTATTTGTTTGTTTGTTGTGAAGTTATATGTCATTTCTTTTTATTGTGCCCTTTTTTGCCTGAGAGTGATGTTATGAGGAATTGAATAAGTAATAGCTAATAATATAAATGCATCCCCTGGGGTAATAGTGCTTGCTGTTTTTGAGGTTGTTGAACTTGTGGCATTTTTTTATACATTGATTCTTGTTAATTCACTGCTTTTATATTTGATTGGAGAATCACTCTTCTTTTCTTTTTCACAATAAACCATGAAATAAGATATGAATAAGATTTTGCTTAAATGACAGTTTGAGAATAACTTTTGTGTGCTACCATTTTTTCACACATGGATGGTTCTCATGCTAGTTTTGTTATTTTTAGATGACTGTTATTACATGATGAGATATATATTTCATATAGGATGTGGTTGTGGTTTTTCATATATGATGTAAACCCAGTAATGCAAGATGAAACTTGCAAGGTGTGGTACTTTTTAGGTTGATGTTTTTCAACATTTTTTATCTGCTTTTTGCTCTTTTTATTTATTTTTTCAAATGTGTTTACATCTTTTTAATATACTTTCTTCTGTGTGTTTAGTTAGTCTTTGTTTCATGACCTTAGTTTTTTTAATTTTTATACAGGTCTCCCTCAACTCTAAACATGCCTAGACTTTACAAATATCCTGCTGGTACCATCAAGCACAGGTTTTCTACCATCAGGTGGCATAAAGCAGTTTCTGATTTAAGTGATAATCAAAAGTCGTTTGTTAGGAAATATGAGCTCGATAATCTTCTGAATATTCATCCTCACTTAATGGTTCCAATACCAATCCTTCAATGGGTTGCGGACCACCTGAATTGCAATGGGACTGGAGTTTTCAGAAAGGGTGATAAAATAATTCATCTAAGAAGAGACATGGTAATTTAGGTTTTTGGGATCCGTTCTGGTTTTGTGCCTTTTCCTCTGGATAGCATAGATCCAGTTGTTGTGGCTAGAGTGTTACAACTTAGGTCTCAGTATCTCGGTAATGGCCAGAAGAACATTCAATTTGATAATATCATCACTATCATGAAGAATGATGAGACTGAGGAAGGTTTCATGCTGAGTTTCTTATTTCTCTTCATAAGTTCTGTTTTCTGTCCAACCACTCGGAATTGTGCAAATTGGAAAATTCTTTATGGGCTGCACGACATTAGCAAGCTGAAGACCCTTGATTTGGCTCAACTTTGCATTGATCACTTGAACAAAGAAATTGATAACTTCAGCACCAATCTATTCAATAGAACTAAAACTCCATTGAACAATTCAATCTATGTTGGTGGATGCTTACCTTTAGCTGATGTAAGTTTTATAATTTTCCCTACTTTTCATTTTTTTAAATGTATTGTTAAGTTATGCGATTTTTGTTTATATTCACTGATTTGTTGTTTCATGTTCTCTTATGGCTCCCAATATTCTTAGATTGTCTATCTGGACTTTGTGGACTTCACAAAAGCTTCTCAACAACGAAGTATCAATTATGGAGTCCCTAGAATGGCCTATATTCAGAATGATGACTTTGACTATCTAGCTACAATGGACTTAAACCCAAGATCCAAGAAGACATTTGCATTGGGACTCTTACTAGTAAGCTTGTTCTATCCTTTTTTCGCATTTGTTTAAGTGATGACAAAAGTTGTAGAAAATAGTTTCAAACAATGAGAAAATGTTTTCATTCTTAATTCTTTGGAATGGCATTTTTCTTGGTTTCATGGTCTCGCTTTAAGAACTTTCAGAACTGTTTGTTGACTTTGTTTTTTTCAGCTGAAAGACATTTCTAGGACACCTTACGGTGCTCGTGCAATTGTATTGGCTCAAGAGAACTGGTCCAAAGCCCCACAGAGTTATGATGTTGAGGAAAATCTCATTCCAAAGTCCAATGACATCTCAAATGTTGCATCTACCTTGAACAGTAATCCAAAAGTATGTTTTATCTAGTTGTTATTAACCTTTTTGTTTACCAATACATTTTAGTCGTCTCACTTCATTGTCATAGAAAACTAAGAAATCAGTTGCCATATGTCTATAGTTTGTTCGCAAGAAAACAGATTACATAATATGTTCCTAGTATAACATAATAGAATGAGTCCTGCATTCATAAAATGAACATACTGTGTTCAGGATGTCAACTGAGGTAGGAATTTTGCTAGAGGTAATTTCCTCCTTGTCAATTAGGCGGTTCTCTATTGTATTGACATTGAAAAGAACTGAGACCCAAAAATATTGTATCAGCAATTGACAAGAGTAAAATGAAACACAAGGAACAAAGTCTAACTAATTTTCATTGTTTACCAATGACATCTCATACGAATTTTTCAATGCATGAATCTGTTCCATGTGCAACATATGAATAGTCAAAATATAACGAGTTGCAGTGTTAACAGTACAACATATGAGTACTTCAATGCATAATTTGTTCCTCTGCTTTGAACATATAATGATTTTACTAGATAATGATTTGTTCCTTCTATGTTTATCTGCTTATTTTTAACCTTTTGTTTACCAATATATTTTAGTCTTGTCATTTCAGTCTCATATCACAACTAATACACATGTAACTTTTTTGTCCTGAGCTAATAGGTTATGAATATAATATCTCAAGTTGTTGCAAAGCATGATGAAATTTGGAAGAAGCTTCATGAATAGCATATGCAAAATATGTTTTCAGATCTCAAAACAACTCTCATGTCTCTTCAGCCAAATACAAACAGCCAAGTAAACATTGCTGGTACTTCAACCATGAATCCTATTGTTCTTTCAGCATGCAGCAACATGAATAACCAGAATGAACCAATAAATTCCAACCATCGCCCGGTCCATATAGTCAGTGAGCCAATTAGAGCATCTTTATTCCAAGATCATGTACAAGTTACTCCTACTCCTGATGTTACCTTAATGCACAGCAGCAAGGACATCCAAGTTGAAGAAGCAGTTCTAGTTACAGAACAAGATTTAGTTCCTCAGCAAGTGCAGCAAACTGAGCAAGCACCTTCAGCTGTAAACATTGTTCAGAATGAAGAAATTTCAAATGGGAACAATGGTATTCATACTGACAACACACTTGATCAACCTATTTCTCATAGTCAAACAAGTGACAGTACTCAATTTGCTGTTAACACTCTTATTGAGATCTCAGGTACCTTTTCTGAAACAATTCATACTCGACCGATCTCAGTATTGCAACCAGTGGACTGCGTTCAACATGCAGTCAATAGTGAGCCGTATGAAACGGAATTTCAGCATGTGAACCCCACAACAGTCCATATTCAGGAAACTCCCGTTTCTGTGAGCAAACAAACTCAGTTAGTGAATGAGCCTCCAACGAAAGAAGTGCCTGCTTCGTCAAACATTCTAACTGAAGATGCCATTATGCTAAGGAATGTGATCTCACAATCAAATGACAATCTGGGAGATGGCATTGAAATTGCCATGAAGTATGTTGATGGCATTATAATTCCAGAACTTGATAAGACGGTCCCCAAAGGTACTTCCCACCTTTTTTGAAATCAACTGCTTTTCCCTTCTGTTCATTTTTGTTTGCTTTTCACTGTACTGAATTTTCACTTCCAATTTGCTTGTTGAAGTTTTTGCAATGTCCTGCCTTCTTTTTACACGCTTCATTGTTTTTCATACCAAAGCTTATTATATGTAATTGGTTCATTGGACAGGTCCTGTAGTACCGAGGTACCTGAGCACAAATCATCTCATGCAGCATTGAATATATCTGGTCCCAGCACTATAGAGAAGAGAAATCGAAAGAAAAGGAAAGCAAAAGATCTATCTGCTCAAGATAAGATATCAACGATAAGTGTTGAACCTCATGTTTAGGAGTTTTATAAGAAATACCTTGGAAACAAATTCTTCAAGAATGAAAAGTAGGTTTTTTCAGGAGCATCTTACTTTATATGCATGAAACAATCTATCTTTGTTGTATATTCTATATGTTAACTGTTTCAATTTTTAAAAATGCAGTCCAACCATTATTGACATCAATGGATTTACTGTGGAGTATGATCATTTCTATAATTCACTCAAGGCAATAGGAAACGTTCACAATGAAGTCTTCAATGCTTATGTCCAAGTTTTCAATTATGAGAATGAAAATCCAGATCCAAAAAGTAAGGAACCTTTGAAATACTGCTTTACTTCGTACTTCACGGTAAAGTTTCCTATTCCTCATCTATAGTATTTCCTTTTTTTGTTCCGTGTTGAACTTTTTGCAACTTCCATTCTTACTGTTGTTATCTCTTTTATTTGGATGTGTAGGAGAAGTTAGTTGATGATCCCAAGAATTTCAACTCTCGATATTGTGTAAGAGAATTGAAGAAACTGAACTGTGGCAGGAACTTACACAAGCGTGACTTGGTAAACATCAGTTATCAATGCAACTTCTCCAAATTATCACATCCTCTCTTCATCTGTACTGATTTTACTTCTTTGTTTGCGATCCATCTATATTTCCCTAGAGTTGATTCATTCCACTGGACTTTGTTCTGCATTAACAATTTGTTTGAAACCGTCAATTTCTTTGATTCAAGGAGTTTTGTTCCTCAAAATCAAGTCAACAAGTTAACATCAAATCTGGTTTGTTTTCTACTGTTTTTTAGTTTTTACTCTTGTGCCTTTTGTAACATCAAGTCTTTTGTGACTTTTAGTTTTTACTCAGTAGTTACTCGCAGATAACTGAACTACTGTTTATTATGCTCCATGAACTGGTTGAATTCTTATATTTCTTTTAATATAGATCATCAACCTGGGCACCATTTTCAAGTCTTCTGGATGCACATACAAGAATATTGAGAATTTCGACTGCATTTCTCCTGAGGAATACCCCCAGCAAGACAACCTGTGAGTAAAGCAACCATCATTATGCTCCATGCACTTTTCTGTCTTTAACTCTTATAATCAGTTAACATTTTGTCACCCAAGAAGGTCCTTTTGCTGAAATTTATGTATACCTTTGTACAGCCACAATTGTGCTCTCTATGCTATCATGTATATGGATATCTGGGATGGGAAGAACATGAAGGAATTTGATGATGTATGTCACTAGCAAATCACTCTTCATCTTTCTTGGTCTATAACTTCTTTCACAAATTATCCCCCCCCCCCCCGCCCAACAACATCGAGGACTTCTTTGTATGCTTTGCTAATGTGTTGTTTACTGTTTCATTTGTCCCAGGGAATTATTCCTCAATTTCGTCAGGTCGTTGCTTACAAGCTGGCAAAGTGTGACATCAACGAAAAAAGTGTTGAGGGACTTGAAGATGATGTTTCAACCAAGAAGAGGAAGAAGCATCGCCAGTTGTGTGGAGAAAGCAAATAACTTGAGTTTCTAGAATTGAATGTGCACCACAACTACTGATAACTCACTGGTGTCATTGCTTGGAAAACTTTTAAGTTCCCTTTTTCCCTTTCCGTGGAAATCACTCTTTTGTGTGGAAAATATTTATGTTGGAGACTCAGTACATTTTATTTTTTATGAAGGTAGTGTCACCAGCACAACTTATTTTTCCGTTCCTGTGTGAGAGACGGTCAAAGAAACTTAGTTGTAGAATAACAATCGAGAACAGTTAAAGGTGTTTTTGCTTTCCCATACCAACATGAGTGTCTTCAAGGATTTATTTGAATGAAGTGTGTTGTTTATTTCTTTTACCAAAGCAGATGTGTGATTGATTTCCATGAAATGGAAATTGTCTTACATTTAGGGGGTACGAAAAATGTGCTTTTTTGTAGCAAACGAGACGGAAGGCAACATTTGTCTTTTTTTACAAAAGCAATAGTGATTTCTCTTGGGAAATTTGGCATTCAGGAGGTACGGCCTCAATACCATACTCTCTACTTTGTGTATCAAGAATATCTACTGCAAAAGAGTTTTGTAAAAAAATCCATTATAATTGCTGTCAAACAATTTTTTACTTCAAAAGGATGTCTACTTCAAAAATATTTTTTCAAAAAAATGAAAAAGTCCCCTAAATAATGTTCCGTAAGTAATGTTTCCTAATATTTTGTTGTTAACGTTACCCAAATAATGTTTCTCTAAGAAATGTTTTGCTGAATTTTTTGTTCACTGATTTTTTTTGTTTCCCTCAAAAATGTGAATTCTTAGGGGATCTCATAACATCATTATGCACTTGCTCGGGTAATTTATTGGGATATTTGTTTTTGGACCCACACACGGGTTATGAATATAGTTTGTTTGGACTAAAATTTGTTTTCGCTCCTTCATACAACATTCTATTTCAGACAACATTTTTTAAAATTATTCAAGAACATTTTAAAATTTCAGACCTCATTGGGTTTTTCAAAAGATATTTAGTCATTTTTTAAGAACATTGTCGAGGGAACATTATTCAAGTAGCATTTTTTATCCTTGTAGTAAACTTTTTTTATTCAAGGAAATTATCATTTTTTAATGTTCATTCAAAAATGTCCCTTTAATAATGTTCCCTAGTTAATGTTTTCCCTTCGCCATAATTGTTGATGCCGATCAGTAAGTATTTTGACTAGAAGAACATTTTAAAATTTCAGACAGCATCGTGTTTTTCGAAAAACAATTTAATAATGTTCATTCCAAAAATATCCCTTTAATAATGTTCCCCAAATAAATGTTCAATTTATTTTTGCTCCCCAAATAATATCCCTTTGAATAATCTTTCTTTGATATTGTTCTCCAAATAATGTTCATTCAAAACACAATAATGTTCCCTAAATAATGTTCCCCAAATAAACATTCAAAATTGTTCCCCAAAAAATGTTCATTTTCTTTTTGCTCCACAATAATGTTCCCTGAATAATTTTTTAAGAACATTATTGAGGGAACATTATTCAAGGAAATTATAATTCCCCCTTTAATAATGTTCCTCAAATAAATGTTCATTCTCTTTTTGCTCCACAATAATGTTCCCTGAAAGAACTTTTTTCAGAACACAATAATGTTCCCTAAATAATGTTCCCCAAATAAACATTAAAAAATGTTCCCCAAAAAATGTTCATTTTCTTTTTGCTCCACAATAATGTTCACTGAATAATTTTTTAAGAACATTATTGAGGGAACATTATTCAAGGAAATTATAATTCCCCCTTTAATAATGTTCCTCAAATAAATGTTCATTCTCTTTTTGCTCCACAATAATGTTCCTTGAATAATGTTTCTTTAATATTGTTCTCCAAATAATGTCCCCAAAATAATTGTTGATAGCGAGGAGTAATTATATTTTTAAGAACATTTTTTAAGAATTTTTTTCAAAACACAATAATGTTCCCTAAATAATGTTCCCCAAATAAACATTCAAAAATGTTCCCCAAAAATGTTTATTTTCTTTTTTCTCCACAATAATGTTCCCTGAATAATTTTTTAAGAATATTATTGAGGGAACATTATTCAAGGAAATTATAATCCCCCTTTAATAATGTTCCTCAAATAAATGTTCATTCTCTTTTTGCTCCACAATAATGTTCCCTGAATAATGTTTCTTTAATATTGTTCTCCAAATAATGTCCCCAAAATAATTGTTGATACCGAGGAGTTATTATATTTTAAGAACATTTTTAAGAACTTTTTTCAAAACACAATAATGTTCCCTAAATAATGTTCCCCAAATAAACATTCAAAAATGTTCCCCAAAAAATGTTCATTTTCTTTTTGTTCCACAATAATGTTTCCTGAATAATTTTTTAAGAACATTATTGAGGGAACATTATTCAAGGAACATTCTTTTATCCTTGTTCTTATTCAAGGAAATCTGGTTGACCCAAGGGAACATTATTCAATTATTACTTTTTAAATCTTCATTTGAAAATGTCCCTTTAATAATGTCCCCAAGTAAATGTTCAATTTTTTTCCACCTATAATCCCTTGATTAATATAATAATGTTTTCGCCAAATAATGTTTCCTCAATAATATTTTTCTTTAATTATGGTCCCCAAATAATGTTCCCTCAATAATCGTTGATGCGGACATAAATTTATTTTACTTGAAGAACATTTTTAAACCCATGAGAACATTTATTTGTTTTAAAAAAATTACTTATTTTTTAAGAACATTATTCAAGGAACATTATTATATTTTTGTAGTAAACTTTTTTCATTCAAGGAAATTATAATTCCCCCTTTAATAATGTTCCTCAAATAAATGTTCATTCTCTTTTTGCTCCACAATAATGTTCCCTGAATAATGTTTCTTTAATATTGTTCTCCAAATAATGTCTTCAAAATAATTGTTGATACCCAGGAATTATTATATTTTAAGAACATTTTTTAAGATTTTTTTTCAAAAAACAATAATGTTCCCTAAATAATGTTCCCCAATTAAACATTCAAAAATGTTCCCCCAAAAATGTACATTTTTTTTGCTCCACAATAATGTTCCCTGAATAATTTTTTGAGAACATTATTGAGGGAACATTATTCAAGGAACATTCTTTTATCCTTGTTCTTATTCAGGGAAATTTGGTTAACCCAAGGAAAATTATTCAATTATTACTTTTTAAATCTTCATTTGAAAATGTCCCTTTAATAATGTCCCCAAGTAAATGTTCATTTTTTTCCACCTATAATCCCTTAATTAATATAATAATGTTTTCGCCAAATAATGTTTCCTCAATAATATTTTTCTTTAATTATGGTCCCCAAATAATGTTCCCTCAATAATCGTTGATAAGGACGTAAATTTATTTTACTTGAAGAACATTTTTAAACCCACGAGAGCATTTATTTGTTTTAAAAAAATTACTTATTTTTTAAGAACATTATTCAAGGAACATTATTATATTTTTGTAGTAAACTTTTTTTATTCAAGGAAATTATAATTCCCCCTTTAATAATGTTCCTCAAATAAATGTTCATTCTCTTTTTGCTCCACAATAATGTTCCCTGAATAATGTTTCTTTAATATTGTTCTCCAAATAATGTCTTCAAAATAATTGTTGATACTGAGGAATTATTATATTTTAAGAACATTTTTTAAGATTTTTTTTCAGAAAACAATAATGTTCCCTAAATAATGTTCCCCAATTAAACATTCAAAAATGTTCCCCCAAAAATGTACATTTTCTTTTTGCTCCACAATAATGTTCCCTTAATAATTTTTTAAGAACATTATCGAGGGAAAATTATTCAAGGAACATTCTTTTATCTTTGTTCTTATTCATGGAAATCTGGTTGACCCAAGGAAAATTATTCAATTATTACTTTTTAAATCTTCATTCGAAAATGTCCCTTTAATAATGTCTCCAAGTAAATATTCAATTTTTTCCACCTATAATGTCCCTTGATTAATATAATAATGTTTTCGCCAAATAATGTTTCCTCAATAATTTTTTTCTTTAATTATGGTCCCCAAATAATGTCCCCTCAATAATCGTTGATAAGGACGTAAATTTATTTTATTTGAAGAACATTTTTAAACTCACGAGAACATTTTTTTGTTTTGAAAAAAAATTACTCATTTTTAAGAACATTATTACAAGGAACATTATTATATTCTTGTAGTAAACTTTTTTTATTCAAGGAAATTATAATTCCCCCTTTAATAATGTTCCTCAAATAAATGTTCATTCTCTTTTTGCTCCACATTAATGTTCCCTAAATAATGTTTCTTTAATATTGTTCTCCAAATAATGTCCCCAAAATAATTGTTGATACCGAGGAGTAATTATATTGTAAGAACATTTTTAAGAACATTATTCAAGGAACATTTATTATATTTGTACTAAACTTTTTTATTCAAGGAAATTATCATTTTTTAATGTTCATTCAAAAAATGTCCCTTTAATAATGCTCCCTAAATAAATGTTCATTTCTTTTTGTTCCCCCAATAATGTTCCTTGAATAATGTTTCTTTAATATTGTTCTCCAAATAATTTTCCCCAAATAATTGTTGATACCGTGGAGTAATTTTTTTAAAAAACTCCTGAGAACATTTATTTGTTTTTGAACAAAAATTACTCATTTGTTAAGAACATTATTCAAGGAACATTATTATATTCTTGTAGTAAACTTTTTTTATTCAAGGAAATTATAATTCCCCCTCTAATAATGTTCCTCAAATAAATGTTCACTCTCTTTTTGCTCCACAATAATGTTCCATGAATAATCTTTCTTTTAATATTGTTCTCGAAATAATGTTTCTTTAACATTGTTCTAAGTTTTAAAATTTGTTGTCAAGATTCAGAAAATGTTTGGGAATTGAAAAAAATGTTCCAGCTTTCCTAATTTGTTCACAAATTCAATAATAGTTCATGTTTTTCAAAAAATGTTCTGGAATTTTTAAAAAGTAAACCTTTTATTTTTTGTTCACAAATTCAAAAAATGTTCCCCTTTTTCGAATTTGTTCACATCGTCAAAATGTTCCTGTTTTAAAAAATTGTACGAAAATCCGGTAAATGTTTTTATTGTGAAGAAAATATTCTTAATTTCGAAAAATTCAGTTGTAGGAGGTCATCGATTCGACCCAATAAATGGACTGTAGGTTTTAGGATTTTTTTGCAAATTAATGTTTAAGTTTAGTCTCTGTCGTATACGTCTTTAAAAATACATCTAGCACTTCCTATGTCTCAAATCTACTTAGCAAGGCATTTGTAACAACATATCTACATAACATATCAACAACCTCCTACAATAGTATCAAAACAGTTTTTCATTTAAAAGAATACATTTAGCACTTCCTGTGTCTCAAATCTACTTAGCAAAGCATTTGTAACAACATATCTACATAACATATCAACGAAACATATTTAGTTTTTTTAGAACTTTTCTTATTACCACAGAATAAACTAAAAATGTCAAGCTCAACTATAGCTATAACAAGTGTAACTTATCAAAAAAAATTATCAACACAATAATCAAAATCCATCTAAATTTTTCTCAGCTATCAATGCAAAAAGTTCTTCATCGAGAGAAATTATCTTCTTCCTTGCTGCAAACAGAAATTATCTTTCTTCCTTGGTACAAACATAATGATGAGCATCAACCAGTCTTCTTTTTTGGAGCCACTTTCTTCCTAGATTTCTTTTCAGATTGTGGCTTCAATCTTTATCCTTTGCTCACAGACTTGGATGGCCGTATAGGAGGATCTTTCAACGAATTTTCTGACTGCACTTCCGGTTGCTATTTCTTTCCTTGCAAGTACTTTGAATGAATTTGAGCAACAACATCCAAAAGTTCTTTGCTAATTTCAGAATCTTTGCTGATGTCTGAGCAAGCTTCACCAACTTTACTCATCAGAATAGCATATCTAACTGCATTGTGTGACTGATCTTCACCTGTAAGCAGCACCATTTCTTTCTTGCACTTATCCAACTCCTTTTCTCGAAAAGAAATAGTCCACCTCTCAACAATCAGCTTATCTGGAATATGGGTAGTGTCAAACTGCGTAAAAAGTCAGAGGATATGGCAACAAACAATACCATCACGCTCAAACTTCCCACAGAAACATTGGAATGAACCAGTAGTAAGGTCCACATGGACTCTGAACATTTCTCTTGTGAATTCTGGTTTCTCATACCTGATGTGTTTTTTCAAATCATACACTTTATCCTTCTCAATTTCAATAACTTTAAAAGCTGTTGCATTCACTAATTCTGTCAAAAACTTCAAGTAGATTCCTCTGGTATATATTGCTGCTGCATGCCGTTCAACAGCGTGATGACTCCAAAAGACAGGAGTCTTCTCATTCGACAAGAAGCTGTCCTGATTTTCTATGTGAACAACATTCTCTTGGAATAGCACGTACTGTTTCATGAATGCCTCTATAGTATCTTTCCTCTTGATGTAGTCTTTGAAATTTGAGTTGAAGCTTTCGCTACGGCTGGTTGACCTGAAGAAAGGGCAAAACATGCCTCGAAAATAAGCAGGAACAAAGAAGGTCCGGTTCTCCAACATCCTTTTGATGTGAGCATGTTCAGCACACTGATACTTCAGAACAAATTTCTCCCATCTTCCTTCAAATTCTTCAACGGTAATGGATTGTAATAAACACTTCATCATATCTTTCTCCATGTTTTCCCTCATAGCCATGAAAGCACTCATGTTTTCCCACACATTTTTAAATATATGCCAAAGACAGAACCTATGTAATGCATCTGGAAATACTTGAGGAATAGCAGCTTTCATCCCTGCGTCTTGGTCTGTCAATATTATCCCTGGTTTTTTCCACTACATGACCTCCATGAAAGTTTCAAATAGCCACACAAAAGTATCTGAAGTCTCATCTTGCAATAGCGCCCAACCAAACACAATTGTTCTTCCATGGCCATTAATTCCCACTATAGGTGCAAAAGGCACGTTATATTTGTTTGTGCTATAAGTGGTGTCAAATGATATAATCTCACCAAACAACCGGTAGTTCAATCGGGAACGAGCATCTGTCCAGAACAAGCTGAGAACCGTGTTGTCTGTATCTCTTTGCATCTTGTAGCAGAAACCAGGAGTATCAATCTGAAGGAAATATGCCCTAGAGGCAATAATAAAGTTATTATTTATTTCCTTATATCATGATAAATGTTTATTATTCATGCTAGAATTGTATTAACCGGAAACATAATTGAAGGAAATATGCCCTAGAGGCAATAATAAAGTTATTATTTATTTCCTTATATCATGATAAATGTTTATTATTCATGCTAGAATTGTATTAACCGGAAACATAATACATGTGAAATATGCCCTAGAGGCAATAATAAAGTTATTATTTATTTCCTTATATCATGATAAATGTTTATTATTCATGCTAGAATTGTATTAACCGGAAACATAATTGAAGGAAATATGCCCTAGAGGCAATAATAAAGTTATTATTTATTTCCTTATATCATGATAAATGTTTATTATTCATGCTAGAATTGTATTAACCGGAAACATAATACATGTGTGAATACATAGACAAACAGAGTGTCACTAGTATGCCTCTACTTGACTAGCTCGTTAATCAAAGATGGTTATGTTTCCTAACCATGGACAAAAGAGTTGTTATTTGATTAACAAGATCACATCATTAGTTGAATGATCTGATTGACATGACCCATTCCATTAGCTTAGCACCCGATCGTTTAGTATGTTGCTATTGCTTTCTTCATGACTTATACATGTTCCTATGACTATGAGATTATGCAACTCCCGTTTGCCGGAGGAACACTTTGGGTGCTACCAAACATCACAACGTAACTGGGTGATTATAAAGGAGCATTACAGGTGTCTCCAAAGGTAGATGTTGGGTTGGCGTATTTCGAGATTAGGATTTGTCACTCCGATTGTCGGAGAGGTATCTCTGGGCCCTCTCAGTAATGCACATCACATAAGCCTTGCAAGCATTACAACTAATATGTTAGTTGTGAGATGATGTATTATGGAACGAGTAAAGAGACTTGCCGGTAACGAGATTGAACTAGGTATTGGATACCGACGATCGAATCTCGGGCAAGTAACATACTAATGACAAAGGGAACAACGTATGTTGTTATGCGGTCTGACCGATAAAGATCTTCGTAGAATATGTAGGAGCCAATATGGGCATCCAGGTCCCGCTATTGGTTATTGACCGGAGACGTGTCTCGGCCATGTCTACATTGTTCTCGAACCGTAGGGTCCGCACGCTTAAGGTTTCGATGACAGTTATATTATGAGTTTATGAGTTTTTGATGTACCGAAGGAGTTCGGAGTCCCGGATGAGATCAAGGACATGACGAGGAGTCTCGAAATGGTCGAGACATAAAAATCGATATATTGGACGACTATATTCGGACATAGGAAAGGTTCCGAGTGATTCGGGTATTTTTCGGAGTACCGGGTAGTTACGGGGGAAGCAATGGGCCTTGATGGGCTTTAGTGGGAAGAGGAGAAAGGGCCAAGGGGCTGCTACGCCCCCCCTCCCCTTTGGTCCGAATTGGACTAGGGAAAAGGGATCCGGCCACCTCTCCTTCTCCTCCACTTCCTTCTCCCTTCCTCCCCTCTTGATGGACTCCTACTAGGACTTGGAATCCTAGTAGGACTCCCATCCTGGCCGCACCAATAGCCTTGGCCGGCCTCCTCCTCCTCCATCCTTTATATACTGAGGCAAGGGGCACCCCATAGACACAAGTTGATCTTCGTAATCGTTCCTTAGCCGTGTGCGGTGCCCCCCTGCACCATATTCCACCTCGGTCATATCGTAGCGGTGCTTAGGCGAAGCCCTGCGACGGTAGAACATCAAGATCGTCACCACGCCGTCGTGCTGACGGAACTCCTCCCCGAAGCTTTGCTGGATCGGAGCCCGGGGATCGTCATCGAGCTGTACGTGTGCCAAGAACTCGGAGGTGCCGGAGTAACGGTGCTTGGATCGGTCGGATCGGGAAGACGTACGACTACTTCCTCTACATTGTGTCAACGCTTCCGTTGCGATCTACAAGGGTAAGTAGATCATACTCTCCCCTCTCATTGCTATGCATCACCATGATCTTGCGTGTGCGTAGGAATTTTTTTGAAATTACTACGTTCCCCAACAGTGGCATCCGAGCCTAGGTTATTTATGTTGATGTTATATGCACGAGTAGAACACAAGTGAGTTGTGGGCGATATAAGTCATACTGCCTACCAGCATGTCATACTTTGGTTCGGCGGCATTGTTGGACGAGACGACCCGGACCAACATTACGCGTACGCTTACGCGAGACCAGTTCCCCCAACGTGCTTTGCACATAGGTGGCTTGCGGGCGACTGTCTCTCCAACTTTAGTTGAACCAAGTATGGCTACGCCCGGTCCTTGCGAAGGTTAAAACGGAGTCTATTTGACAAACTATCATTGTGGTTTTGATGCATAGGTGAGATTGGTTCTTGCTTAAGCCCGTAGCAGCCACGTAAAACTTGCAACAACAAAGTAGAGGACGTCTAACTTGTTTTTGCAGGGCATGTTGTGATGTGATATGGTCAAGACATGATGCTGAATTTTATTGTATGAGATGATCATGTTTTGAACCGAGTTATCGGCAACTGGCAGGAGCCATATGGTTGTCGCTTTATTGTATGCAATGCAATCGCGATGTAATGCTTTACTTTATTACTAAACGGTAGTTATAGTCGTGGAAGCATAAGATTGGCGAGACGACAACGATGCTACGATGGAGATCAAGGTGTCGCACCGGCGACGATGGTGATCATAACGGTGCTTCAGAGATGGAGATCACAAGCACAAGATGATGATGGCCATATCATATCACTTATATTGATTACATGTGATGTTTATCCTTTTATGCATCTTATCTTGCTTTGATTGACGGTAGCATTATAAGATGATCTCTCACTAAATTATCAAGAAGTGTTCTCCCTGAGTATGCACCGTTGCCAAAGTTCGTCGTGCCCGGACACCACGTGATGATCGGGTGTGATAAGCTATACGTCCATCTACAACGGGTGCAAGCCAGTTTTGCACACGCAGAATACTCAGGTTAAACTTGACGAGCCTAGCATATGCAGATATGGCCTCGGAACACGGAGACCGAAAGGTCAAGCGTGAATCATATAGTAGATATGATCAACATAACGATGTTCACCATTGAAAACTACTCCATCTCACATGATGATCGGTTATGGTTTAGTTGATTTGGATCACGTAATCACTTAGAGGATTAGAGGGATGTCTATCTAAGTGGGAGTTCTTAAGTAATATGATTAATTGAACTTAAATTTATCATGAGCTTAGTCCTGGTAGTATTTTGCAAATTATGTTGTAGACCAATTGCTCGCGTTGTTGCTTCCCTGTGTTTATTTTGATATGTTCCTAGAGAAAATTGTGTTGAAAAATGTTAGTAGCAATGATGCGGATTGGATCCGTGATCTGAGGTTTATCCTCATTGCTGCACAAAAGAATTATGTCCTTGATGCACCGCTAGGTGACGGACCTATTGCAGGAGCAGATGCAGACGTTATGAACGTTTGGCTAGCTCAATATGATGACTACTTGATAGTTTAGTGCACCATGCTTAACGGCTTAGAATCGAGACTTCAAAGACGTTTTGAACGTCATGGAGCATATGAGATGTTCCAGGAGTTGAAGTTAATATTTCAAGCAAATACCCGAGTTGAGAGATATGAAGTCTCCAACAAGTTCTATAGCTAAAAGATGGAGGAGAATCGCTCAACTAGTGAGCATGTGCCCAGATTGTCTGGGTACTACAATCTCTTGAATCAAGTGGGAGTTAATCTTCCAGATAAGATAGTGATTGACAGAATTATCTAGTCATCATCACCAAGTTAGTAGAACTTCGTGATGAACTATAATATGTAAGGGATAACGGAAACAACTCCCAAGCTCTTCGTGATGCTGTAATCAACGAAGGTAGAAATCAAGGAAAACATCAAGTGTTGATGGTTGACAAGATCACTAGTTTCAAGAAAAGGGCATAGGGAAGAAGGGGAACTTCAAGAAGAACGGCAAGCAAGTTGCTGCTCAAGTGAAGAAGCCCAAGTCTGGTCCTAAGCCTGAGACTAAGTGCTTCTACTGCAAAGGGACTGGTCACTGGAAGCGGAACTACCCCAAGTGATTGGCGGATAAGAAGGATGGCAAAGTGAACATAAGTATATTTGATATACATGTTATTGATGTGTACTTTACTAGTGTTTATAGCAAACCCTCAGTATTTGATACTAGTTCAGTTGCTAAGATTAGTAACTCGAAACGGGAGTTGCAGAATAAACAGAGACTAGTTAAGGGTGAAGTGACGATGTGTGTTGGAAGTGGTTCCAAGATTGATATGATCATCATCGCACACTCCCTATAATTTCGAGATTAGTGTTGAACCTAAATAAGTGTTATTTGGTGTTTGCGTTGAGCATGAATATGATTTGATCATGTTTATTGTAATACGGTTATTCATTTAAGTAAGAGAATAAATTGTTGTTCTGTTTACATGAATAAAACCTTATATGGTTACACACCCAATGAAAATAGTTCGTTGGATCTCGATCGTAGTGATACGCATAATCATAATATTGAAACTAAAAGATGCAAAGTTAATAATGATAGTGCAACTTATTTGTAGCACTGCCGTTTAGGTCATATTGGTGTAAAGCGCATGAAGAAACTCCATGCTGATGGACTTTTGGAATCACTTGATTATGAATCAGTTGATGCTTGCGAACCATGCCTCATGGGCAAGATGACTAAGACTCTGTTCTTCGGAACAATGGAGCGAGCAACAGATTTGTTGGAAATCATACATACTGATGTATGTGGTCCGATAAATATTGAGGCTCGCGACAAGTATCATTATTTTCTGATCTTCACAGATGATTGGAGCAGATATGAGTATATCTACTTGATGAAACATAAGTCTGAAACATTTGAAAAGTTCAAAGAATGTCAGAGTGAAGTGATAAATCATCGTAACAAGAAAATAAAGTTTTTACGATCTGATCGTAGAGAAGAGTATTTGAGTTATGAGTTTGGCCTTCAGTTAAAAACAATGTGAAATAGTTTCACTACTCATGCCACCTGGAACACCACAATGTAATGGTGTGTCCGAACGTCATAACCGTACTTTATTGGATATAGTGCAATCTATGATGTATCTTACCGATCTACCACTATCGTTTTGGGGTTATGCATTAGAGACAGCTGCATTCACGTTAAATAGGGCACCATCAAAATCCGTTGAGACGACGCCTTATGAACTGTGGTTTGGCAAGAAACCAAAGTTGTCGTTTCTGAAAGTTTGGGGCTGCGATGCTTGTGTGAAAAAGCTTCAACCTGATAAGCTCGAACCCAAATCGGAGAAATGTGTCTTCATAGGATACCCAAAAGTTACTGTTGGGTACACCTTCTATCACAGATCCGAAGGCAAGATTTTTTGCTAAATTTGGAAACTTTCTGGAGAAGGAGTTTCTCTTGAAAGAAGTGAGTGGGAGGAAAGTAGAAAACTTGATAAGGTAATTGTACCTTCTCCTTTATTGGAAAGTAGTTCATCACAGAAATTTGTTCCTATGACTCCTACACCAATTAGTGAGGAAGCTAATGATGATGATCATGAAACTTCAGATCAAGTTACTACCGAATCTCGTAGGTAAACCAGAGTGAGATCCGCACCAGAGTGGTACGGTAATCCTGTTCTGGAAGTCATGTTACTAGACCATGACGAACTTGCGAACTATGAGGAAGCGATGATGAGCCCAGATTCCGCAAAATGGTTTGAGGCCATGAAATCTGAGATATGATCCATGTATGAGAACAAAGTATGGACTTTGATGGATTTGCCCGATGATCGGCAAGCCATAGAAAATAAATGGATCTTCAAGAGGAAGACAGACACTGATAGTAGTGTTACTATCTACAAAGCTAGAATTGTCGCAAAAAGGTTTTCGACAAGTTCAAGGTGTTGACTACGATGAGAGATTCTCACTCGTATCTATGCTTAAAAGTCTGTCCGAATCATGTTAGCAATTGCCGCATTTTATGAAATCTGGCAAATGGATAAACAAAACTGAATTCCTTAATGGATTTAATAAAGAAGAGTTGTATATGATGCAACTAGAAGGTTTTGTCAAATCCGAAAGGTGCTAACAAAATGTGCAAGCTCCAGCGATCCATCTATGGACTGGTGCAAGCATCTCGGGGTTGGAATATACGCTTTGATGAGTTGATCAAAGCATATAGTTTTATACAGACTTGCGGTGAAGCCTGTATTTACAAGAAAAGTGAGTGGGAGCACTACAACATTTCTGATAAGTATATGTGATTGACATATTGTTGATCGGAAATAATGTACAATTATTCTGTAAAGCATAAAGGAGTGTTTGAAAGGAATTTTTCAAAGAAAGACTTCGGTGAAGCTGCTTACATATTGAGCTTCAAGATCTATAGAGATAGATCAAGACGTTTGATAAGTTTTTTCAATGAGTACATACCTTGACAAGATTTTGAAGTAGTTCAAAATGGAGCGGTCAAAGAAAGAGTTATTGCCTGTATTACAAGGTGTGAAGTTGAGTAAGAATCAAAGCCCGACCACGGCAGAAGATAGAAAGAGAATGAAAGTCATTCCCTATGCCTTGGCCATAGGTTCTATAAAGTATGTCATGCTGTATACCAGATCTATTGTATACCCTGCACTGATTTGGCAAGGGAGTACAATAGTGATCTAGGAGTAGATCACTGGACAGCAGTCAGAATTATCCTTAGTGAAATAAGGATATGTTTCTCGATTATGGACGTGACAAAAAGGTTCGTCGTAAAAAGTTACGTCGATGCAAGTTTTGACACGGATCTGGATGACTCTAAGTCTTGATCTAGATACATATTGAAAGTGGGAGCAATTAGCTAAAGTAGCTCCGTGCAGAGCATTGTAGACATAGAAAATTGCAAAATACATAACGGATCTGAATGTGAAAGACCGTTGACTAAGATTCTCTCACAAGCAAAACATGATCACACCTTAGTACTCTTTGGGTGTTAATCACATAGCAATGTGAACTAGATTACCGAATCTAGTAAACCCTTTGGGTGTTGGTCACATGGCGATGTGAACTATGGGTGTTAATCACATGATGATGTGAACTATCGATGTTAATAACATGATGATGTGATCTAGATTATTGACTCTAGTGCAAGTGGGAGACTGAAGGAAATATGCCCTAGAGGCAATAATAAAGTTATTATTTATTTCCTTATATCATGATAAATGTTTATTATTCATGCTAGAATTGTATTAACCGGAAACATAATACATGTGTGAATACATAGACAAACAGAGTGTCACTAGTATGCCTCTACTTGACTAGCTCATTAATCAAAGATGGTTATGTTTCCTAACCATGGACAAAAGAGTTGTTATTTGATTAACGAGATCACATCATTAGTTGAATGATCTGATTGACATGACCCATTCCATTAGCTTAGCACCCGATCGTTTAGTATGTTGCTATTGCTTTCTTCATGACTTATACATGTTCCTATGACTATGAGATTATGCAACTCCTGTTTGCCGGAGGAACACTTTGGGTGCTACCAAACGTCACAACATAACTGGGTGATTATAAAGGAGCATTACAGGTGTCTCCAAAGGTAGATGTTGGGTTGGCGTATTTCGAGATTAGGATTTGTCACTCCAATTGTCGGAGAGGTATCTCTGGGCCCTCTCGGTAATGCACATCACATAAGCCTTGCAAGCATTACAACTAATATGTTAGTTGTGAGATGATGTATTACGGAACAAGTAAAGAGACTTGCCGGTAACGAGATTGAACTAGGTATTGGATACCGACGATCGAATCTCGGGCAAGTAACATACCGATTACAAAGGAAACAACGTATGTTGTTATGCGGTCTGACCGATAAAGATCTTCGTAGAATATGTAGGAGCCAATATGGGCATCCAGGTCCCGCTATTGGTTATTGACCGGAGACGTGTCTCGGCCATGTCTACATTGTTCTCGAACCGTAGGGTCCACATGCTTAAGGTTTCGATGACAGTTATATTATGATTTTATGAGTTTTTGATGTACCGAAGGAGTTCGGAGTCCCGGATGAGATCAGGGACATGACGAGGAGTCTCGAAATGGTCGAGACGTAAAAATCGATATATTGGACGACTATATTCGGACATCGGAAAGGTTCCGAGTGATTCGGGTATTTTTCGGAGTACCGGGTAGTTACGGGAGAAGCAATGGGCCTTGATGGGCTTTAGTGGGAAGAGGAGAAAGGGCCAAGGGGCTGCTGCGCCCCCCTCCCCTTTGGTTCGAATTGGACTAGGGAAAAGGGGGCCGGCCACCTCTCCTTCTCCTCCACTTCCTTCTCCCTTCCTCCCCTCTTGATGGACTCCTACTAGGACTTGGAATCCTAGTAGGACTCCCATCCTGGCCGCACCAATAGCCTTGGCCGGCCTCCTCCTCCTCCATCCTTTATATACTGAGGCAAGGGGCACCCCATGGACACAAGTTGATCTTCGTGATCGTTCCTTAGCCGTGTGCGGTGCCCCCCTCCACCATATTCCACCTCGGTCATATCGTAGCGGTGCTTAGGCGAAGCCCTGCGACGGTAGAACATCAAGATCGTCACCACGCCGTCGTGCTGACGGAACTCCTCCCCGAAGCTTTGCTGGATCGGAGCCCGGGGATCGTCATCGAGTTGTACGTGTGCCAAGAACTCGGAGGTGCCGGATTAACGGTGCTTGGATCAGTCGGATCGGGAAGACGTACGACTACTTCCTCTACGTTGTGTCAACACTTCCGTTGCGATCTACAAGGGTACGTAGATCATACTCTCCCCTCTCGTTGCTATGCATCACCATGATCTTGTGTGTGCGTAGGAATTTTTTTGAAATTACTACGTTCCCCAACAATAATACATGTGTGAATACATAGACAAACAGAGTGTCACTAGTATGCCTCTACTTGACTAGCTCGTTGATCAAAGATGGTTATGTTTCCTAACCATAGACATGAGTTGTCATTTGATTAACGGGATCACATCATTAGGAGAATGATGTGATTGACTTGACCCATTCCGTTAGCTTAGCACTTGATCATTTAGTTTGTTGCTATTGCTTTCTGCATGACTTATACATGTTCCTATGACTATGAGATTATGAAACTCCCGTTTACCGGAGGAACACTTTGTGTGCCACCAAACGTCACAATGTAACTGGGTGATTATAAAGGTGCTCTACAGGTGTCTCCAAAGGTACTTGTTGGGTTGGCGTATTTCGAGATTAGGATTTGTCACTCCGATTATCGGAGAGGTATCTCTGGGCCCTCTCGGTAATGCACATCACATAAGCCTTGCAAGCATTGCAACTAATGAGTTAGTTGCGGGATGATGTATTACGGAACGAGTAAAGAGACTTGCCGATAACGAGATTGAACTAGGTATTGAGATACCGACGGTCGAATCTCGGGCAAGTAACATACCGATGACAAAGGGAACAACGTATGTTGTTATGCGGTCTGACCGATAAAAGATCTTCGTAGAATATGTGGGAGCCAATATGAACATCCAGGTTCCGCAATTGGTTATTGACTGGAGACATGTCTCGGTCATGTCTACATAGTTCTCGAATCCGCAGGGTCCGCACGCTTAACGTTTCGATGACAGTTATATTATGAGTTTATATGTTTTGATGTACCGAAGGTTGTTCGGAGTCCCAGATGTGATCACGGACATGACGAGGAGTCTCGAAATGGTCGAGACATGAAGATTGATATATTGGAAGCCTATGTTTGGATATCGGAAATGTTCCGGGTGAAATCGGGATTTTCCCGGAGTACCGGGAGGTTACCGGAACCCCCCGGGAGCTTAATGGCCTACATGGGTGATGGTGTCCTGGACTAGGGGGTACTCACCACGTCATCTCCCGATCTGTTAGATTGGGCCGAGGACCCCCATGGCCGTATACTCATGGGCCAGTTCGGACAGTTGCCGCATACATGGAAGATTCCACAAGACTTGGTGATCAAGACAAGGACTCCTCCCCACCGGCGTATTCGGCTAGGACTCTTGTTATCCTAGGCCTCTGGTACATTATATAAACCGAGGCCAGGCTAGTCGATAAAAAAACATACAATCATACCATAGGCTAGCTTCTAGGGTTGAGCCTCTCCGATCTCGTGGTAGATCAACTCTTGTAATACTTATATCATCAAGAATAAATCAAGCAGGACGTAGGGTTTTACCATCAAGAGGGCCCGAACCTGGATAAAACATCGTGTCCCTTGCCTCCTGTTACCATCCGCCTAGACGCACAGTTCGGGACCCCCTACCCGAGATCCGCCGGTTTTGACACCGACATTAGTGCTTTCATTGAGAGTTCCGCTGTGTGTTCGGCAAAAGGTTGATGGCTCGCCTGCAGAGCAACTGCGACTTCGGCATCTTCGTCACCAGCTCGACTGGTCACTTTGGTTCGACCAAGGACTGCGCCCTACCTCCGATCGTCATGTTCGGATGAGGGCCTTTATAAACATCAACTCCGATCTCTATCAAGATCATAGAGGAATCATCCAGGGAGCCCGGGGGCTCAACGTCAACATTGCCCTCGGGCGACCGTGCTATTTTTCTGGACATCAAACTTGTGCCCTCCGCCACCTCCTCCTCAAGTGTCTTTTTAACGATTACTTCGGTGGAATTGTGCGGAATTGAGTCTACAACGACCCTGGAAAATTTCGTCGAGTTCCGATGGAGGAATCTCTGTCAATCCACGATATACCGGAGACCTGTCAAATTCGGACGGGAATCTGGACGAGTTTAGGGCGTGGTGTCCAGCTTCTAGCTCGGACGTCTTTTGAAAAATCCAACCGTTGATCGGCTGCGGAATTCCTATATCTACCACCTCTCAAAATTTCAGCTTGATCCGACCGTCCAAACTCCGGAAACCTTCCGATTAGTGCATCACTTTTCAGATCTGTTTTCTGCGCGAAAACGAATCCGACCCGAGTTCGTCTTTTTTATGAACGGGATTTCGGACATCCCTTTTGAAGGAAGTTTTGTATGGGGTATTGTGTTTTGTTCTCGAACACACCCCACCAACTTTAAGATCTTTTGAACATGATCTTCAACATCATGCTGGTGTCAAACCAGTCCGACAATATTGCTCCACGGCTGCCGACCTGCGCTAGACACGTCGTCACTTTGTTGAGCCGAGCTCAATTTCTGATTACTTATTCTCTCTATCAAACCCTGGCCATAATTTTCCAAGGTACAATCTGATTTCTTTCTTTTCTCACTTTCTTTCGCCCGATTGGGCCATGCCCATTTTTATTTTCTTGCTAACTATGTTGGGCTGTGGCAACCCATCCCTCTACCTTATGGGCTGGCCAAACTGGCCCATCTCTCCTGAGCGAACCCCTCTTTTCCTTTCTTTGTACGTTCAGAGGAAACATCAATAGTCAGGTACATGTAGAAAAGGAAAGGACACAAGGAATTTGCTGCCCTCCTTAATTCCATAAACCCATCGGTTTCTAAAACGGAGAGGCTTACCATGCACCTCCACTTCCTCTTCCACCGCAAGGGCTTCTTCTTCCTCCACCCACATGTACTCGCACACATTACAGAGAAGAAGAAACGTTCAGCCACTCTCATGCCCTCCCCTCAACTCCCATAAATCTCAATCCTTTCAGTTTTGAAGATACCTGGACGTCCACCACGATCTCCTTTCTCATTCCCATGAGTACTCATGCCCTCTCTCTTCCTCCTCTTCCCAAGAACCCTCACTGAACTTTTGAAGCTCCATGGACGCAAGGTTTCGATCCCGGTGAATCAGACCATCTCCATCCATGCCCTTGCGCCAGAAGGTTCCCCTGCACACCATGGTTCCATTCAAGAAAGAAGGAACATGTCCCGTCGATCACACGTGAAGAATTCAGCATGTTCGTCTACACTGTTCATCGAGTTCGTCAGATCGATTCGTCGCGCTCGGTGAGCTTCTATCCAATTCCTTTTGTGCGACTTCAAAACATCATTCAAATTATCTCCTAGACATCATAGTTCCTCCTATTTTTATCGTTGGGCGCGTGGGTGCTATCCATCGCATAAACCGTAGGTCATGGCCACATTTCCATCATTTTTGTTCATCGTTTGATCTCCCCAGTAGAAGAAACATTTCATATGGCTGTAGCAATCCCGTAGCGAAGTTAGGTTACTTGTTTGGTTAATCAAGTTTTATTACAGATTTTTGGTTGTTTATCGGACTATTTATTAATATGTTATTTTCTTGTGTTCTCGATACGCGTAGGAGTGTGTGCTAGCTATCTCATAATTTGTGTGTCTCGTATATATATGATTGCTTGATTTATTTATTTTATCGATTATAGTTATTTGATATTTCTTTCATGGGGTATGTAGTCGTATGATTTTACTATGTACAAGTTTTGGCAAATTATTATTATGTGTGGTAGTTGATCAGTGAACTTTTGTGTTGGTTTGATATTTTTTTTATATGTTCATGACATGCCTAGGAGTCGCTCATAATTATTTCATAATTTTAGTTGCTAGATGTGACTGACTAGATTTATTGTAAGGATTTCTTTTACTTACCTATTATACATTTGTAAATTGTCTCATGTGATATTGTTGCATAGCATGTAGCGCTATCTTATGCATGTGTACAATTTTTGTTGAATGTTCGCCATGCTTAAATTCTATAGGATTATTCTAGGCTTTGCTTTGTTCATTGAATCATTAATTACTTCATGTCTTGATTAATTTTAATTGTTGCTTAGAATTGGTATATCTTAGATATGGTTCACATGTTCATTTTCATCCATGTCACATGTTGTTTTATTGGTTTGAAATCATTGTCATGTCTATGATGGATGTTTGTACGTGTTGTTGCATAGTTCCTTTATGCTACATGTCAAATAAAATTCCTTGTTGTTTGGAAATGAGTGCATTATAGTTTGTTGCGTAGAATATAATCCCCAAGTTGTTCCTCTTCTTTCTAGTTGTTTGTTATCCATGATTTCATGGTTGGTTGCTCTATGGCATAGTTCGTATTTGTATTCCTATATAGAATTTATTCTTATGGCATATAACCTTGTTTATTACTTTTGATAATTGTTTGGTGTGTGTTTATTTATCTTAGTTCATTACTTCTTAGTAATTATCCATTTACTTACCTAGGAAGTAGTTATGCATGATGAATTGCTTGTCATATTTTGTTAGCACTTTCTCAAAGTCGTGTGTGTTCCATTGGATGCTTTACATGTGTTATATGAGTGTTAGTTTGTACTTTATGATCACACATATGGTTAGCCTTTGCTTGTTAGAGATACATGTTCCAGTGTATGTTCTCATATGACTTAAGTTTGATGCTTCATCAATACCCCGCATGATGATGCGACTGCATAACTAGATTGTATAGCATGTATGTAGCAGTTCATGTATTAGATCATGCCTAGTGGTGTATCTATGTCTTTGCAACTATAGATTGTAATAAATAGAAGTGCATGTCATTTTCACTCATTCTAGTATAGTACATTGCTTGATGTCATGATCTGGTGGTCTAACTTGCCTAAATGCTTAGTTCGACATGTCCATGTGCTTATAGGACATAACTATGTACATGTTCTTATATGAGATAACTAGTATGTAAGGTTGTGTGCTCTTGCCATTCTTGATGTTCATGTTAGTTGATATCAACTAAGTTATCTCATTGTTGTGAGTTGTATTCTATTAGCAATGTGAGTTGTATTCTATTAGTATCATATTTTGGCATATCGTGTGATGATGATACATACTTATCATTATACATCTGTATCTAGTTGTTGTATTGTTGTATATTTAGATGTCGTACATGCAAGTGATATTTCCTGTCTTGTGATGTTTCATGTGTTTGCACATATGTTGCTCTTATATGTTTGACTTGTCTCACGTAGTATTATGAGTGCTTTATACTTGTTGTGATAGTTCATCTCAGGTTTAGGATAGTTGTGCATCCTTTTGTTCCATGTGTTGTATAGTTTCTTGTTAATTCCTTTACAAATGAATTGGTTTGATATATAATAGACTTGATCCTATTTCTTTTAGTAATGTTTTATGGCTAGACCTAGATCAACTAAATCCATGTTGTTGAATGGTATTTGATTGCTTAACTAGTATGGTTTACAATGTTGGTTTGATGATCATATGGATCACTTGCTTTTGAATATAATAGATGATGTATATGTTTGGATGCTATTGATGACCATTATAAATATTTAGATTATGTCTAACTATTTATTTGTGGTTAACTTTTACCTTGAGCATGTCATGTTGTGATTGCGTAGTTAAATGCATAGGATAGTTCCTTTTTATGTGTGTTGATGCCATTGCTTTTGTTATATAGTTAGGTGTGATGTGTAGTGGGTACTACTAGTGGTTAGTACCATAGTTCGTATTAGAACGTTAGTATTGTTGGCAAGCCTTGATTATCCATCATCAACTAAACCCTGTCAATTCATCGAGTCCTCTACTTACATTCCAGTCATGTTATCTCCTTTTGGAATCTCCATCTGATCAATATCTTGCCATCCATCCACCCTTAATTTGTTTTGGATGTTATTTGGATTACTTTTGTTTTAGTATTTATTGTTTGTCTTTTGCTATCGTTACAATGAGTAGGGAGTGACAACGGTGTTGGACATGGACAGAAACAAGTTATCGAAGAAGGACTCAACAACGAAGGCATGCCTCCTTCTTTGATCATACTTATCCTATGTTTACAAAATTGCATTGTGTTTTATGGTTACTATATGCATGCTATTTTAATTCTCGTAGCTAGTGTGTCGATTGACACATTACCCTGATCCGCTTGTCGCCTATTGACTTGACACCCGAGTAGAATTATATAGTATTCTGGTAGAGTAGAAATGCTTAGCCATGCTTATTACCCTATAGGTGCTTTGTTGAATGTCCTTTTAGTCATTGACACTTGAAACTTATTTCTTGAGCTCGCTGAGCTAGGCAAGTTGGTCGTGTTGACCTTCTCTATCCTCTTCTACTCTGGGTGAAACTTACCATCTGAATACTGGCGCGAGCGATAGCTGAATCAAGGATTGAAGGAGCGATTGGCTGCCCTTCACGAGTTGAAGGGGGCAATCAGTCGTCCGTGCCGCTTAAGGCCTAATAAGTCTTGGATTTGAAGATTGTGATAACAGTACAGCCACATGCTATATGGGCACTGGCTTGGTCAAGTAAGCTAGTCAGCCTTAGGTGTCGATGTCGCCGTACCGCAGATGGGATAGCTGCCCTGCGGGGAGTATCCTCGGCACAGATGGGGGGACCGGTTTGAGGACGTACTCTCAGTTCCGTGCGCCAGACCCGATGGGCATGTCACATCTTTGGAGGATCTAGTCCAAAGACCTCGTCACAATCTCCCTGCCGGTATACCAGATGGTGTACTACGCTAGCGACGGCTAGTGGCAACAAGTCGGGATTGTGTCGTGTGGGTAAAGTGTACAACCTCTGCAGAGTGTAAAACTATTCGAATAGCCGTGTCCACGGTCAAGGACAGCACATGAATCTTTCTCGACATACATGACCTGTCTTGCTTATTCCCTCTTTGCCCCTATTCTTGGAACCTATGAAGAGTGTGAGTTGATCGAGGATCCTCACTTTAATGAAAGTTATTCTGGAGATAAAACATGTTTTCATCAAAAGGTGCTTTTATTCAACTGCTATATTTTTGAAACAAAATTAGGTTTATGCAAATGAGCCATACAGCCTTCCTTTGAAGCCACATGTAGCTATTAGGCCCTTCTCCGAGGGAGGCATGTTGAGTACGTAATGTACTCATGGCAATAATCTTTGTTGACAACAGAGTTCCATGAAGACGAAGGTGATGGCTACAACAACTATGGCGATCCGTATGAGTGAGGTCACGTGGACTACATCGACTGCCTGTGGCTGACATGGAGTCACTATGCATTTTACTTTCCGTTGTTTTCTGATTGTAAATGTCATGAGACATCTCACTAGGTATGTCTTGTGACAAATATACTACTTGTAATGCTTTTACATATTCTGCAATGATAACATTTCGCTGTGTTGTCAACAATGATCCTGGGGTTGACAAATATACACAGGAGGATCTGGAAGTTAATTCCAGGTTCTCACATCTCAGCAAGCCGAACAAGAGTCCGGGATCACGAAGGATAAATCATCACCAACATCGCCGCCCCACGGATTACACGGAGTGGGCATACCGGCATCGCCGCACAGTCGCTTCATCAAGCCGACATCGTACGTCACGACCTACATCGGCAGGGCCGCATTATTGCTTCTTCAAGCTGGTGTCCATCACGCTGACCTACTTCGACTCATCAGCTGACATCGAGGCTTCGACATCTCAGCTGGACCGGGGGCTTCGCCATCTCTTCATCAACCTACTCCGGACACTTCGGCGTCACTAGCCGACCAGCTCCGTCACGTTAGCTGGACCGAGGGCTTTGCCTCGGCGAGCCAACCTTTGCCAGCATTGCCATGCCGTCGTTTTATCGCCCATCAGGCAATGGGTGTGCGGATCGAGTCCCAATTTTGGGAATCACCTTCCTTCAGATTGCTACAACAAATAAACCAGGTGCTATTAATCCCAGTATTTTTTTGCTTGTTTGGGTTCATTTTTCCCAAGGAATTATTACTCTGACTTGTCCATCATATGTACACAGGTCTATCAAATGGTGGCCGCACCAACGACGGTCGCATGGTGGTTCGGTCAGTCTCCGTACATAGTCCGGCGAATGCCGCATCCGAAACTCGGACCGACCTGTGAATTCAGGCTTTGCCACGCCTTTACCGCATCACACCGACGCCCTACATCGACATTGACTTCGGCGCCAGGCCATATTTCTTTTATTACTCACTTTGCATAAATTATTTATTATGCAACATTTTTTTATTATTATTACTATTATCTCCGGTTTGCACTATTTTTTGTGCACAAGAAACT